>NC_090888.1:12394405-12396905 GCF_036669925.1 Montipora capricornis | reverse complement strand
AAATTGACTGTTTTGAAATGCTTATTTTCCTGAACATTGAAGAAAACACACCATTTCGTTCGCAAGATGAAAGTTCGTAAGAAAGATCGTAAGCAGTTTCCGCGCATTTTTTCGCCAATGAGCCTGGACACTATTTTTTGTTCCTACAATGCTTTCCATTGGACGAGAAACAGTTACACTTCAGCAAATGACGTGACTGATAAGAAACTAAGGGCGCGTTCGATTGTCCCTATTCCAGAAGGATTTTCAACTTGTATTCCATGTATTCCTACTCCGGATTATGGTCAATCGAACGCGCCCTAAGTCAATGATCGAGGGAATGGATCGCGCTCCAAAGGTACATGTATTACAATTTTGCGCCATTATCTCCAAATTGAAACAAAATTCATGACGAGAAACAAGATAATTTTTTATTGCTTTATTTATTTTACCAAAAGTTGCGGCAAAATCCTAACTGCTAACCCTTTTATTTCAACGGTGAAAGCTGGTCGCAAATTGGTGACTCCTTCGTGTATTTTAATCACAAAGGGCAAACATTCAGTCACAAATGCGATTGTATTGGTTGCAATTTCGATTACGGATTTACCGTAAGCATGTACAGCTGTAAATACATTGGACGGGCCTAATTATTAGTTTTATAACTTGTTTAAATTTCCGCATAATCAATGCATGTTTCCGCATAATATGACCAAAAATTTCCACATAATCTTTAATTTTTTTCCGCATCCTATCAGAAGCCATGCATAAAGCTTTAACCATCCAGAGTGCGCGTTACAGTATATCCAAACTTTATTATAACAAGGAATAAATGTGAACATGTATTGACTAAATGAGAAAAAAATAAACAATCTGAAGAATCGAAGTAGCGTGCACAACCAGCGAAACCAATTACCGGTAATTTGCAGTATTTTGCAGTGGCTTCATAAATGCAGCTCCGTTGGTTAGAGCGTGGCACTGGTACCGCGAGGTCAAAGGTTCAAATCCCATTGAGGTCCTGAATTTTTCTGGCTTCTCTGCACAATTGCAAAACTTGCGTTCAATGCGTGCAAGACGGCGGATTTACGCGCAAAATACGCGCAAGTTACGCATGTTTCGTGGGCGTAAAATTTTACACAAACTATTACACGCACCTGAAATTACACGCAGGCTGCGTGTAATTTGTCATGAGTAAAATTGTCATGTCCATTACACACAGATTGCGTGTATTTTCCACTTAGCAATGTACATGAATTAGACAATGAAAGTTACAGTACAATCACAGAGTCGGTATTTCTGTTTGAGAAATTCAACCTTTGCTTGAGTGTTCTTGGAATAAGGTTTTATCTTCGGATTTGCTGCCGTAATCCGTCAACAAATCCTTAG
Organism: Montipora capricornis; assembly: GCF_036669925.1. Lineage (NCBI taxonomy): Eukaryota > Metazoa > Cnidaria > Anthozoa > Scleractinia > Acroporidae > Montipora > Montipora capricornis. The sequence continues at coordinate 12,395,543 of NC_090888.1, read as the reverse complement.
CTCTCATTTCAAACCAAGCTACAGCTGTAAGTGAAATTTCCTTTATCCGGTTTCCCCCATTTAATCAAGTAAAAATCAAGCGAACAATTGTTTTAGTATTCCCTGTTTTAAATGTTAGTGAGTTAATACACAGGTTGACAGGCGCAGGAAACTTGAAGAAACAGTGCATTTACATGTGAGACATCTTTGTCAAGACTCCACTTTTGATTTATTTTAATTTCTTTCAATTTTTTTTTCCAAAATCTAAGTTGCTAAATTCGGGGTGCAGCTTAACTGCGAGTGCAGCTTATACGCCGGTGTTTACGGTATTCAACTAAAGTGGACACTTGTCGCGAAAATGTTGAAATGCAAAGCTGAATAAATTCTTCGGAAACCAGTAGTGCTTTTAGACATGCAACATTTTTCTTTGTGAAAAAGCCGCTACAAATTGATGAACAACTTTAAATACTCTGCCCTCTTTTACACGAAACTCTGCGTGTAAAATTTTACACGCACTGTGACAGGCCTTCTGATAGGGTGCGATTAAAAAATGCAAATTGTGCGAAATTTGCAGGGCAGATTATGCGACAAATATTGTAAATTATGCGATTTTTTTCAGAGCAATTTTAAGCTTGTTTTTCAAGGTTTCAGGATAAAAAAAAACATGTTTTTACTGCCCTAAAGACATTTTGAACATAAGGGAACAGTAATTATTATGAATCTTGATCGACATTAGTTAGGACAAGTAAACAAAAATGAGGTCTTCTGCACTATTGGAAGTTGAAAGGACACAGCTAACATGCCAAATGAATGATCAATAATTACTAATATTCCTGTATGCTACGACTAGCTTATTACACTTTGTTTTTGTGTGTGCCAGTATTATACTTCTGAACAGATTATTTTGCTAATCTGAACAAAGGGCATGTTTGTGTCACACCAATTGGCAACTCTTTAAGAATGAGACTCGTACCAGGCCTCCCCCATGCAAAATAATGCCTTGAACTTCGAATATTTACGAAATTAAAGGTAACAAAGGCTTTTTAGCCGTTTTCCCAGGTAAATCATCTTTAAAACAGGCCTTCTGACATTACGCGATGGTGCGATTTCGCACAATCGACCTCAAATCGCATCCGATCGCACAATTCACGAAAAATCG
>NC_090888.1:12379405-12386905 GCF_036669925.1 Montipora capricornis | reverse complement strand
GAGCCTTTTGTTATGAAATGCCTTGTGGCATATTTTGCACCGCTAATTTTCCATCAGCCAAATGCAATTTTATCACAACTCCCTGACAAAGATAAAAGGTCCCTGGTCTTCCTCCTCCTCCTTCTCTTCATCATCATCGTCGTCGTGATCATCATCAACATTATCAACATCAGATAACTCATGGTCATAGTCATCAACATCATTATCACAGCCTCCATCATCTTCAGCATTATTGCAGCTGCAGAGATCGGTACATTTACGTCCCGCTTCGCGACATTGACATCCATTCGTGGCACATCGCTCATTAATCGCTCGAGTCAAAGACCCGCATTTCGACCTTGCTCACCATAGAATCTCCAGTAGCTCAGTGGTTTGAGCCTCCGACTAGATCACGGAGGGTTCAAATCCCATCGGGGGCCCAGTTCATGGGTTCAAATTCCATCTGGGGCTCCGATTTTTCCGAGTTTCCAGTGGGTTCCATTGTCACCATTTCATTAAATAAAAAATACGGTGAATTTACGATAATAAAATTAAAAGAGAAAAAAAAAGAGGCAATGTGCAATTTAAATACTTGGTTAGGGTTTCGCAGAATAAAAACTCATGAGAACATCATCTATTGTTTAAAATGCGACGTAGGAGCTGCATCTCTGCGCTCTTAAAGTTTAGGAAGGCTCACCTTCATAATGTCAATAGTGAGAGGGTGTGATTCTGCACACGCTGCAGATCTTCAACGAGGTATTTGGGGATACCACCCTACACCGAAGATGGATACTCTAACATTTTCAGTTGTGACTAGGAAGAGGAAGCATCTACACCCTATTATTCTTGCTTTTGGACTTGCAAAACTGCGGCGCTTACTGGATTCCATGCGTAGAGTGGAGCTGATATAACAGGACGCTTTGCGGGTGTGATAACAAATTATTTTTACTTGATCACTTCTCTCTTTCGTCTATGACCCACACTTCAAATATACATTCATTTCATTCATCGAGTCCTTCACGGAAACCAATGAGACCAACAAATTGACCCGCCAAGAACAATGAAAGACAACTGGTGGAATAAGAAAGCGGAAGAAATTGAAAATTTAGGAGAGTAACAACTCACAGGGACTATACTCCGCACTTAAAACTGTGTACGGCCCGAAAACGAACTCTGTTGCCCCGGTTAAGAATGCAGATGGAACTCAGCTATTTACAGACACGAAAGAAATATCAGACAGATGGAAAGAGCATTTTCAGCAACTGCTGAATCAAGAAGGCAACGTAGACAATGATGCAACTGACCATCTAGCTGCTCGACAGACAATGATGCATTTGAATGGAAGACCTAAGGAAAGCTGTAAAAGCTGCTAATATTGGTAAAGCGCTCGGTCTGGATGGCATCATCAGCTGAAGTCATGAAACATGGCGGTGATGGTCTCCTACAACAACTGCTTTCCGTAAAGTGCACTAGGTGAATTCAAGGCTGAAGTAACTGCACGCTCAAGAACGTGCGGGGAGACTGGGGAAGACCGTCGTGGGATGTAGTCGTGTGTTCGGTAGCTCTGCTCATAGCCTGCGAACGCAGACGTATTTCCAGCGGTCGTTTACCGCCGGAAATACGACTGCGTTCGCAGGCTACTCCTCTCACGGTTAACTTCAAACTTAGTTTCTGAAGTGTCTATGGACTCATCCTCAGATCTCTATATTACCACCCTACGACAAAATTAAGGACAAGCCACTCGTCTAGCAGCTCTGTTGAAGCTTCACCTGATGAAAAACGGTCGAAATCGTCGATCTCTCCGGTGAGTGACCAAGTATTATGGCGGTATTAAACCTCACGGAAAGTGTTAAGGAAAAACTAGATCTCATCATATTACGGCTTATAAGTTTAGATTCAAAGATGGAAGAACTAAACGAGACGGTGAAGGACCTGCAAGAAAAGGTCTCCTCTCTGGAGTTAGAAGTTGTCGGTGTCAAAGACAAGCAGAGCACTCTTGTCAAAAATATTCCACGCATGGAAGAGAATGCAAGATTTGTGGACGAACAAATTAAAGAACCACAGGGAAGCATGGAGGGGAAAAAGATGGATATCAGCGAATGTCGTAAGCAAATCCTTTACCTGGAAGCTTATAGCCGTCAGGAAAATTTAAAGTTTGATGGCATACCAGAAATAGCTGTAACCTCCAGCCATCAAGATGGGGCGACACGGCGCGAAGATACGAATAAATTAGACATTTTCCGAGTTCATGTCTACCTCCTCTTCAAGGCGAGTCTAAGTGCGAAGTTTTTGTTATGAAAACTAGGTTTCATTCATATGTAAAATAGAACTAATAGGCCTTTTGCAACTAACGATCACATGGTACAATTTGTGATCGTTAGTTGCAAAAGGCCTATTACCATCACAAAAATTTCGCACCGTCTTAGACTCGCTTTGAAGAGGAGACAGACTTGAACTCGGAAATGGCCTATTTGCTGGTTAATTTTATGAGGGATGTCCTGAGAATTGAAGATGCGAAAAGTATCGACTTCCAAAGGGTACACAGAATGGGTAAGCCAAGGAACAGTATCTGTACATTGAATACTTGCGCATTTCCCAAGGTATTCTGATAGAGATAGTGTGTTCAAATGTGGCCGAAAACTTAAAGATACGAACTATAAAATGTATGAAGATATCCCTAAAGAATTACACGAACTGAGGAAAAAGCAGATGGATAAATTGAAGAATGCCAGGAAAGATGGAAAACGGGCTTACTCTAGCAAATGGGAGCCTGATAAACTTTTTATTGAAGGCAAATATGCTCAGTTGTAAGACCTTATCGGCTTGTAAATAATTCTCATTTTTGGTATGATGTTATAAGGGTGAAGGAGCGGTCTGTGAAATAGCTTGGAAGTAACGAAAGGCTCGTAGATAATCTTTGGAGTATAAGATAAAGGGTTTTTTCCCTCCAAATCTGTGTTTGTTTCGTGTATTTATTCATGTTGAGAAGTAGTTGCATTTCCCCTTTAAATTCATGTAAAGATTTCTCGGTTCGAATTCTCTGTTGTGTAATTAGATATTTTTTGTTAACTTGTATGTGTGTTATTTTCACAATGATAGCTACAGTATAATTTGCATGTATTTTAAATTTGTTTTTAAATTTGATTTTAGGTGCACACTGAGCCCAAGGGAAAGCCCTTCGTCTCTTACTGCATATACACTTCATTTATGCGGCTTATCTTTATTTCTGAAGGTGCATTGTTTGTTGTTTTTCCCATGAAAATGACGTACTATCCAGATTTTCTTCAAACTTGGCTCAATTGATAGTCATACACAGGACATTTAAAAAATGCAATAAAAAGATGGGGTCACCGTGCTTGTTTCCGCGCTGTATGCCCTTTATTCTAAGAGTTTTTACCGAATTTCGCAAGAATTGTTCGAAACTAGATCAACCGGAAAAATTGATGTTATGTAGCAAAAGCTACCTGAATATTACTGAAAACTTGAATCTGCTTGTTTGTCCGGGCTATAACCTTTAAGAAAGTGATTTCAAATTGCTCAATCTTGCAAAGAAATGTAAACAAATTGGACCGCTACAGTCATAATCACCTTGCACTCAGCTAGTGTCAGGCTCCAGAATGCAGTTTCACGTCATTTATAGGTAAATACTACAACTTCTACTGTCCAACTTTTGTTCTCCTTAAAATATGTTCTCGCAATTTCGGCTTCAAAATGATCATTTTCCGTGAAAGGACTGGGGCGAGTTCCAAAACAACACTTTTTTAACCCAGAAAAGTTATCGTGATTGCACTTAAAGGCCCACCTTCAACCGACTGGCATTGCGTGCCGCGGAACAATTTTCATATTATATGAAAATCCTGCCAAAGCTGAAATTCATCCAATCAGATCGCTACGATGAGCAATGCCAATTTCCATAACCAAGACAAACGGTCGAAAAGCCTGCCGGTTGAAGGTGGGCCTTTAAAAGCTCTTGAACAGAAAAAGCGGCCTTTGTTGCCTCTCTTCAGATGGCCGGCGCAAAACGCCGCCATCTCCGAAGTCGCAACGTTATGCGCAGTATGAGATCCACGGTGCAAAACAACGGAATCACCTGAATAGAGAGATTTAGCATCACTTGCCGTTTCACGTTTCAAGTAAAATAGAGAGAACGTTGTGACTTTAGCTTCGCGTGACCGACCCATGGCAACTCGAGTATTTAGTTACTAAAAAGAGAAAAAAAAACCTCGGAGTCTTTTTAAACGTTGTTTGAAGAAAAAGACGCTATAAAATAAAAATCCTTACCCGTCAAATTTTGAGAGTTTCGATGAAGCTGTTTTGTATGTCGGTCAACAGATAGTCAACGTGAGAGCATGAAGAAAATCACGGCAGGGAACCAGTTTTGAACTTTAAAACCATGAAAACTAATTTTTTCCTCCTTTGACCTACCGGAAAATGGTTCAGTTGAGTAGTTTTTTTCTGCAAACAAGTTCTTATGTAGAAGAAAACGAAAAGAATTTATCACGCATACGGCAAACGCGAAAATGCCTACTTTCACGCAGAAACGGCAAGCGGCAGCCGGCGAATGTAGCAAATGGCGGGAAAATCATGGTCACGTAGTTACTTTTGCCTTTCGCGTTTCACGTAAACATGATGATGCTAAATCTCTCTAATTATATTTCTTATAGTCAAACTGAAAAGGAAGCCCTGGATCTTGTATGGGCTTGCTAACGCTTGTTTTTGGAAGAGGGTTTGAACTGGAACCGGATCATAAACCACTGGGGTAGATATACTCGCCAACATCAAAACCTTTAACCCGTATGGAAAGGTGGGTTCTTCGATTGCAGGCTTACAACTTTAAGGTTGTCTACAGGCCTGGTAAACTCAACCGATAGCGGATGCATTGCCAAGGATGAACTACAGAACCCACGCTGATGACGGATAACATTCTACATTCGCGCCGTAGTTGAGAGCAGCGTTGCTTGTTCCCTGAAGTCTGCCGAAATGGAGAAAGCTTCAGCTGAAGATCCGTGATTAAATCTTATTAAATAATGTTTGAAAACAGGAGACTGGAGTACGTGTAATGTACATGTCTACCTGCCAATCAAGACTGAACTGTGCACCTTTGTTCAGACCATGAAGGGCATCAGGGCATTGTTAAATGCAGGCTACGCAGTAAAGCCATCTGGTGGCCCAAGATGGATGCAGACGCAAAGAAACTGTATAAGAGTTGTCATGGTTGCCAAGCTGTAAGTGGATATCTTCCTTCGGAACCAATGGCCTTTCCACTAAGTGCACCGTGGCAGGACTGCGCGGCAGACATATTAGACACTCTTCCCTCTGGAGAGAATTTGCTATTGTCGTAGATTATTACAGCACATATTATGGAGTCGTTATCCTAAGGTCAATTACAAGTGCCAAGATCATTGAAAGCCTTAAACCTATCTTCTCTCACCCTGGAGAGCCTTATAAGCTCAAAACTGATGATGGTCCTCGATTTGTTTTAGAGGAATTAAAAGCCTTCCTCGCAGAAGGTGGGACAGAACACCGCACAACTTGGTCCCAAGCTGGGAAGTCGAACACAGACCGTACCCTGTTGAAGGTCATCCAGACTGAAGGAAAAGATTGGCGTCAGGAGCTGCATACAGATCAACTCCTGAGATGAAAACCGGTGCAATGCTATTCCAGTTATTGTTTAGGAGAAAAACGAGGACCAAACTACCAGACCTGAGACTTGAGACGCCTATCACCAGCGAGGAGGTCCGTGAACGAGACTGGGCAAAGAAGCTGCCACAAAAGAATATGTCGATGCTAGGAGACTCGCGGCATAAAATCTAGAAGACGTTGGGGATAAAGTGCTCCTAAAAAGACAAAAGCAAATAAACTGCACCCAAATTACATTCCAAGTCCTTGTGAAGTCACATCCAGGAAGGGAGGAGAGGTGGCACAAAGGAATAATGATGGTGTGGAGATAAAGCTTAACTTGTCGTATGTGCAAAAATACCACGAGAGACTCAGAAACTGCTGACACTGAACGTAAGAGCAGGAAGACTTGAATGTGGCAGGAGAAGCAAATGACGAACACAAACCCATGGACTCTGGGAACCACTGATTCAACAACACCAATGCACCCCGTTGCTAGTCGGAGTCCGGTTGAGCATGCGACTAGCTCGAGGCCAACTCGAACGATTACCGAACGTTGCCAAAACAATTTAATGATTATTAACTTTCAAAAGGATGACTCAACAAAGTAGCTTTGTGGATCTAATGATAGCTCAACAAATATTACGTAAGTTAATGTATGTGAAAGCCATTTAATATTATATTTGAACTGTGGAGAGATGAATCAAGTTCAGATGCTGATCATCGCAGTTATTAACGTTACTTGAGCAGTAACAAAAGGAAAGCCTGAAAAATTCAGGCTTGTACGGGATTCGAACCCAGACCTCTGCGATACCGGTGCAGTGCTCTACCAGTTGATCTATCTAGGAGCCATCTGGGAGTTGGTCATTATGTGAGTTTATATTGAGCGCGTAGAGAATATAGGACTATATCATAACCAGCAGCTCTTATATGGCTTGGAAGCTCAACTGACAGAACACTGCACCGGTATCACAGAGGTCAGGGTTTGAATCTCGGTCAAGCCTGAATTTTCAGGCTTTCCTTTCGTTATTGCTCGAGTAACGTTAATAACTGACATGATCAGCATCTTAACTTGATTGTGGAAACATTATTGAACTGAACGTTGTTTCATCTTATACTTATGTTGCATTTTTTCTTTGAAAAAAAAAAAAAAAACACGGAGGGATGTTGCTAGACTGGTAACCATGTTATAGGGTATCCCATTTTATTTAGCAACATAACGGGACGTCAGTGGTGACGTTGCGCGCAGCAAAATTACCAACGAGAATTCAGAATAGGGAAGAAAAGAGTGGATTGTACTCTATTTTGAATTCCCAATGGTATTTTTTCTGCGCACGCCGTCGCCACTGACGTTCCCGTTCTGTTGCTAAATAAGCCTATTGTTAAATAAAATGTGTTCGTCATGTTTGAGTGTGGAGAAGAATACGAGCTAACAACAATTTCCAATTTTCAGTGCAGTATACAGCGATACTTAAGTGAGAAGAAAGCGCCTTCTAATTTTGAGAAGGCAGTGTGGCCCAGTGGTTAGGGCGCTTTCCTTGAGATCCGGAGATCCCGGGTTCAAGACCACTCGTTGAATTTGATCCTGGTAGTCCCTGGTTCAACTTCCCAGCTGAACTTGTAAATAGTTCCTTTCGCGTATTATGTAAGCCGCGGCTTATTTTCTCTCGTATAAACGGCCCTATTGTTTGATCAACAAAAGACCCTTTCTCAAATTGTAGAATCAACAATTGTTTTTGTCAGATTCTGTTACAAAGCGTTTTTGAGGTTTTACTTAAGCCAATTTTAGACGATTTCACATTCAATAATTTTAACAAATTGATGTCAGTTTTTCATCCGTCTGTCCTGTTATTGATCATGAATTTCGTCATAACATTGTCAAAGTAGCTGTGGATCCACGAG
>NC_090888.1:12364405-12374405 GCF_036669925.1 Montipora capricornis | reverse complement strand
AAGTGGGCATCTTGTTTTGGTTTGTTAGATGTTCTTCGATGTTACACATGAAGGCGTTCGCCATCAGTGGTCCAAGTGGAGAACCCATGGCGACTCCATCCACCTGTTCGTAGAGAACCCCCCCCCCCCCCCCCCAATTGCCGACAGGGTGGGACACATTGCCAACTTTTCCTTAAGTATTTTTGCCCACCTCTCTTCGCTGATGGCGAACGCCTTCATGTGTAACATCGAAGAACATCTAACAATCCAAAACAAGATGCCCATGCACTTTCTATAAACGCTACGTTGACGATACTCTCAGCATAAGAAAGAAGATTACGCTCGTCGGAAACCTTTGCAAACCGGCTGCAGCTAGCCATTTTATTCCGCCAAGCGCGGTGAATATAGCGTTATATAAGGGAATCTATCAACCAATCAAATTGCTGGAAACTCTTTGTTCAGCTCGGAAATTATACTACTTGCAATTGTGCTGGGCTCAAATTTGATTTTACACACCCTGTTTTTTAAAACCACTAACAGTAATCAGTAGAATATTTCCATTTGACGTGTTTCGTGGGTTGAGTTGTTATCTAGGAATTCCTTAAATATCGGCTTGTTAAAGCAGCTTTAACTTCTAATGTTCTTGAGATCGTCATCAAGGCCGTTCCAAAATCGAGTGGTAATTGAGTGAAAAGTTCGCAGCCCAGTGTTTAAACGACACTTCGGCTCAATCAAAGCATTGTTTATAAAGAAGCTCGGGTTTTATTCAGGGGCACCCAACGCCAATTTTCGGAAAATATCTGTTCGGAAGACGATTTGAGATCTAGAATTTTCGGAACATTTCTTTTAAAATTTCTTCCTTGCAATATTTACACGAAATATAGGAGTTTTTGGCTAATTGTGCGACTTTTATAGGATATATAAGAAAATAAAAAAATAAGATTTAAAGGAAAGCTGGGATGTATAAATTATGTAAAACAAGGGAACCGCACTGTACAATGCCGCTGGTAATGTTCAGAGAGCCATGGGAACCCACGAAGAAAAAGCCTCTTGCTCTTGCTCTTCCACTTCCTGTATCTCTCTTTCCTCTCTCTCCCCCCTTTCCCTCTCTCGTCTTTCCCTAATCAGTGGTTCCCTTCTTTCTATTCCTCGTGCAAACTGTTGGCGGTCTTCTCTTTCCCTTAGCATCCGTTCAACTGGCACAGAGGCATCTGCCACACGTCGTTCTAAAGCAAGAAGTGAAGCGTCGACTGGCTCGATATTGTTTGTTTCATTGTCTCCATTGAACAAAGCTCCTCTGGAATTGTTTTCATTGGCATTACCAGAAACTGGTGTAAGCCTGGTCCCTGAGGCATTGCCATCACCAGGTGAGATTGTGGAAAAACTTGAATTTCTGACAAGACTCCATGTGTTACTTGCACTGACAACAACTCGTTCTCTTCGTCCCCTAAGCATCCGTTCAACTAGGGCAGAGGCATCTGCCACAAGTCGTTCGAAAGCAAGAAGTAAATCATTGACTGGCTCGATATTGTTTGTTTCATTGTCTCCATTGAACAAAGCTCCTCTGGAATTGTTTACATTGGCGGTACCAGAAACTGGTGAAAGCCTGGTCCCTGAGGCATTGCCATCAACAGGTGAGATTGTGGAAAAACTTAAATTTCTGACAAGACTCCATGCGTTTTACTTTCACTGACAACAACGCGTTCTCTTCGTCCCCTAAGCACCTGTTCAACTGGCGCAGAGGCATCTGCTACACGTCGTTCTAAAGCAAGAAGTGAAGCGTCGACTGGCTCGATATTGTTTGTTTCATTGTCTCCATTGAACAAAGCTCCTCTGGAATTGTTTTCATTGGCATTACCAGAAACTGGTGTAAGCCTGGTCCCTGAGGCATTGCCATCACCAGGTGAGATTGTGGAAAAACTTGAATTTCTGACAAGACTCCATGCGTTACTTGCACTGACAACAGGAGGCCGACTTGTTGCAGCTGAGACAACTCTTCTGGATGAAACTCTGCAGGCCGAAAAGGAGAATGGAGAAGGCAAACCACTGTTGTCCACAATGACAGCACTTCCAGTGGGGGTACCTGGTTCGTGACGCCTATTCGCAATTGATTGTTCTTGTCCAACTGATAAAACAGCATTGTGTGACCTTTCATTCGCGGCCTGCTCATCTTTGAGCGCAGAATCACCGTCACTCATGACATGTCTTTGAGTGGCATATACCGATTGTAGCGGCCGAATGCCAGCAGCACCACCACACAATGGGCCTAAAGGAAAGCCCGAACTAGTTGATCCATAAGCAAAACCCAGCCAATGTAATGGGACCTGTCCCACATGTGTGTTATGTTGGACGTAAGGGAAGAAATATTTCCTGCAATAATCTCTTTGCCCTGTAACTCTGTGATCAATATTCAGAAAGCCCTCAACATTATTTGCACCATTGCTTGGTGAGCCATTCCAACCCAAAATGACATTACTTGGTCTTGTAGGACTAAGCAAAGGTGCTGCTGCAGCAGGTGGATTACGTCCATGCCAGGTATCATCACGAAAAGAAAAATCTCTGCCATTTGAGAACAGACTTTCATGATCCGCTTTGTCTTCTGAATGTCGTACAACGAAATCCCCAGCCAAACCAACGGATACAGGGCTGCCGATTAGTGGTGGCGGTGGGGGTGATATAGCAACCTGTGAACGTTGTGTTTGAGAGCTTTTGGGTCGAGCGCCCAAACGTTCCCAGTCAGTCGAAGAGGAATTGGCTGCATCAGAGCCATTCATTCCCAATGTTGTTTGACCATGCGCATTGGATCTTTGTTGCGGCTGGAGGGGATTTCTATCAACATGTGAGCGTACTGGCTCGGTCAAATGGCAAAAGTCAGAGCTATCTGAAGGGGTAATCTGTGAATCATACTCACTGACACATAATGGAGATCTTCTTGTATCAGAACCTGTTGTTCCCGATACCCCATAACACGAATCAACAGACTGTCCCTCCATATTTTCAACCTCAGTATTTCCCCCATCAGTCACATCATCTGTACTGTTCAATAACTGTGCCTGCCCTGGAACATCTTCTTCACTGCTGCCTGTATTGAGCCTGAGGTCACTCTCATTGACGATTTCACCACGTGCTGGAGCAGAATGAGTAGTTGAGGACCCTTGTGAGCTGCTACTTGAACAAACTGGTGTACCTTCAGCGGTATATAAAACCAATAAATCAGACGAACTCACAGATATGCTGCTAGCACCACTTGATGGACCACTTTGATCACAAGAGACAGGGACACAAATGCCGCCTTTGGCATTGGTTCCGACACTTTCCATGGACAGAGGATCATTATTCTCAGTGTTAACTGACATAAGATTCTCACTGTCAGTCTCAAAAGGAACAGATGCAGACACGTCGCAGTCATGATCTGGTGTAAACTTGTGACCATTGTCTTCACTTCTGTCTGCAAAACCTATTGTGGACGTTGCACATCTTTCTTCACCTTGTTCTTGTTCTAGCTAGAATTCGCAATCTTTTATCGGTCGATGGTAAAGAATCCGAGGATGTTCCAGCACTCTCTAAAATCTCAAAATATGTGACAAAATTAATGCAAGAGAGGTGAACAATGCTACATAGGGCTGAATACGAAAAACAGCATGTAAGTGGAATAAAACAGGATTAAATCAAGTACAAAGCCGATGACACGCGGTTCAACATTCTGCAACATTTGTTGCTCAAGAAATGTTGAACAATGTTACACAAACGAGTTGAACGAAATAGAGCTGGGCCCGGTTGTTCGAAAGCCGATTAACTTAATCCAGGATTAGCGTAAACTTTTTACACAGACGAGTTGAACGGAATAGAGCTGGTCTCTATTTTCTTTCAACATCGTTCAACAACGTTCAAAGCGTTGAATGGCATATTTCAACATTCAATAATGTATGACACACTGTTCAACATTTGTTGATCAACAAGTGTTGAACTGTGTGTCACAGACAAGTTGAACGGAATAGAGCTGGGCCCGGTTGTTCGAAAGCCGATTAACTTAATCAAGGATTAGCGTAAACTTTTGTTTCATGTTTTCAACTTTTCGGTGAAAGTTTCTTTTGCTTATTCTTATGATAAAACAATACACAACACACTACTTCTGCTTTTCTTTTATTTTACCGACGCTAAAAATGTACTTCACTATTTGTGTTGTAAACACAAACCAGCAGTAACCAGCGGTGTGCAGCTGTGTCGCTGTACAAGCTTGCGACTTAGGAATGACTTTGTTTAACATTTAAAAGAAAAACGAAAATCAAAGAACAAAATAAAATACCTGCTCATGTTCCTTATTGTTCACACAGTTTGACTTGAGGATGATACGTAACATATTTTAAAATTAACGTAACAATCTGATTCTGATGAGGAGTGACTGTTATTATCTCAAGGAAGGTCTTTGAGAGTAGGTAGTGATATTAAATGGACATGTTCTTTGGAAAGACTTATTTGTGCTCGTGTTAGTCTGAAATAGCTCTACCATTGAAAAATTAATACAACATCCTGATTGGTTGGATGTTCCATCAGGCTTTCACAAATTCCTGTAAGAAATGCTCCCTTTGTAGGAAACTAGCCACAGTTCACAAGGTCTTTCGAGTGAATGTAACCCTTTATATCCAGTATGAAAAACAGTGTTTCAACATCCTGACTTTGCAGTAGGTCATAACAAAGCCTAGTGTTTTTTTTTTCAATATTTCAAAACTACTACACTTACATTTGTACATCTAAGCAAGATACATTTTTGGATTTTCAAGGTTGAGTTTTATCAACAGACTAGACAATTTAACTTTAACTTTTAGACCAGGATTGTTTCGTCGGTTGCGATCGTTTCACTGTTATCAAACCTTTTATTCCGTTGCATGTAAGGAGTGTTACATCAATGAAAGTTGTGTGGTTCGAATCCTAATAAGAAAATTACACGATCATGAAATATAGAGAAAATAGAGTGAACAAGAAACGATTCATATTTACCCAGTGACTCGCTCAGGTTCACAACCAACGAAAAAAAAATGGTTTTACATTAGTATTATGTCGTCATGATGACGTATTCCATTAGTGGTAGTTAAGAACATAATTTCTCAACGAAACACTCCCTCTTCTCGAAAACGGATACACGGATTCTTTGATACTACTAAGTGTTCAGAAAACAGTTAGGTTAACACTGATTAGTAAGAGTTCATAAATCTTCAGAAGGTCACATGTTCTTCCTTAGGTAGTAGCACCACCAGACGGTGAACAGGTCGTTCAACGGTGACGTAGCCTTTGCCGTCATATTTGGTAACAGGTTCGCCAGGTTTTGGATTTTTATACTTTACTTGTACCCTTCGCACGTTTCCATCGGTCCCCGGGAATGTTCTGGATACAATCCCAAGACGCCACTGGCCTCTAACCAGATTGGAATCCTGAATTAGGACAACATCTCCAGAGTTCAGATTACGGTGGGCTGTATGCCATTTTTGCCTCACAATTAAATCTGGAAAATATGTTCTGGTCCATTTCTTCCAGAAGCCATCTATTATATGTTGGATAAATTCAAAACGGTGTTTTGGAGTTGTAGCTTCCTTGAAAGGACCACTAGGTACTCGCGTGGTTGATCTGCCTAACAGAAGGTCATTCGGGCATAAATATGAGCCATCGTCGGGTGATGTTGGGTGTCTGCCTATAGGCCTTTCGTTAACGAGGTTGGCGACTTCGTAGAATACAGTTTGAAGTTCGGAGAATGTCAGAATACTTTCTCCAATAATGGCTGTAAGCGCTCTCTTAACAGATTTAATAAGAGATTCTGATGCTCCATTTTGCCATGGTGCATCAGCAGGTGTAAAGTTCCATTGAAATCCCTCCATAACTCCAAAGTTCTGCAATTGTTCCCATTCCCATGACTTTGTGACACTTTATAATTCTCGGTTAGCTGCGACGAGCTGTGGACCGTTGTCAGAATATATCTTACGTGGATATCCCCTCAATGACGCAAATTTCCTCAGTACCATCAAAAACTTCTCTGTACTGTAGTCTGGTGCCAGGTCCAGGTGAACAGCTCTCGTTGCTAAACAAGTGAAGATGATTCCATACGCTTTAGATGTGGTTCGTTTCTTAACTTCATCACGAATTGTGAAAGGACCAAATAGGTCAATGGATGTGGAATACCATGGAGGAGCTGGTTTAAGCCTTTCTATAGGAAGATTTCCCATTACTTGTTCTGACAGTTTCTTGTCTAATCTTTTGCACACAATACAGTTGAGCTTGATGGATTTAACTAGTTTGAGTAACTTAGTTATCCAGAACTTTGAGCGAATTTTGCTGGCGGTAGTCAAAACACCGTGGTGCCCTTTCTCATGAACGTGTCTTGAATAGAGTTTGGATAATCGATGTTGGTATGGGAGAAGTATGACGTCTCCTTTACTGTAGCTCATTTCCATCCATTTCTCCCCACGACCACTTATTACATATACCCCATCGCTTCGTATACGAGGACATAAACGCTTATACTTCCCGTCTTTTACATGTTTATCCATCGTTTTTTGTGCCTCTCGAATCCAAAATATTTCTGCCCTTTCGATATCTTTACTCTTTAGGTCTTGCGTGGCATTCTTAAATGTCAGTCTGGGGTTTCTTTCGTAAAGCTTTAGAACTCTTGCCGTCACTCGTAGCAGACGGTTGTACTCTGAAAATTTTTCAATATCAATACGAGCTGCTAAGCTATCTTCCACACTTGCGTTGACTATATTCGCCACTTTCAGGATTTGCTTTGGTATTTGTGGTTCAGAGTAGTTACGAGTAATAGGCCACTCGCTTTCTGGATATTGAAGAAATGAAGGTCCTTCTTGCCAACTGCTGCTATGATCAATGTCACTAGGTTTCTTTCCTCTGGTCAACCAGTCTGCGATGTTGTGTTCACTTT
Organism: Montipora capricornis; assembly: GCF_036669925.1. Classification (NCBI taxonomy): domain Eukaryota; kingdom Metazoa; phylum Cnidaria; class Anthozoa; order Scleractinia; family Acroporidae; genus Montipora; species Montipora capricornis. The sequence goes on along the minus strand of NC_090888.1, from coordinate 12,367,501 downwards.
CACACCAGTACCAATCTTCTACGTTAGTACCTTCTTGGATTTTACCGATTCGTGTAGCAGCGAAAGTATTGAAGCCATAAGAATTTTTCTGAGTCATGCAATGCACTATCTGAGAGTCAACTATGTGATAACATTTTTGAAAGCTGTATCTGCACTCTTTATCGACGAAAGACTTTAGTCGCTTGTTTAATACCGCTCCGCACAGCTCAATTTTGTCAATGGACATTGTTTTGAGAGGGGCAAGACGATTTTTAGATACAATCAGGTTACTTGCAAATCCTCCACCTTGTCGTGGCCACCTTGCATAAGCACAGGATCCGTAAGCGTCATTCGAGGCATCGCTGAAGATGACAAGAGATGGATCACCAACTGCGTCTGACGGTTTCATGCATCTCTTAAATCTGACATGATTCATCTCGGGTAATTCATTAAAGAATATCAACCATTGCTGTCTATTCTCTTCGGGGATTGGATCATCCCAGTCTAGTTTCTCATTGCTTGTCCATAAGTGTCGCATTAAGATTTTAGCTCGAACGGTAAAGGGTCCAGCGAGTCTAAGAGGGTCGTATATGCTGTTTATTTGTTTATTTCGCTTTGTAAATTGCGGTGGAAAGTTCTGGTTTTCCACATGTTGTGTAACATTTTGAGTTTTGCGGTGTTTCTTCTTCTTTAGGTACAGATTTAACTTCGTCTTAAAGCGTAATTGATCGTGGTCTGGGTCCCATATCACTCCAAGTACCTTTTCGGAGAAAACATTTGGTTCGTTTGTTTGCAATTTGTAAATGCGTCTTCCAGCTGGGTTAGTAGCCTTTTTAATGAGGGTATAGCAATCGTGTCGGACTGAATACCGTGCGTAGTGTTGCTATGCAATGTTTCAAATACTGCTTGCGCGGTGTCACGCTTCAATAGAGCCTTTTCTGTCATTCGTTCAATTTCCGCGCGCGCTTTCCTTGTTGATTCTTGACGTATAGTGTCCTCGCGCGCACTGTTTTCTTCTCTAATTACGTTCTGTATATACTTGATCTTGTATGCCTTTGCTTCTGCGAACAGTTCCTGTAATTCTAAAATCCATGTTTCCGCGGCTTCTTGTTCTTCATCGCTTAAGAACATCGTGTACAAATCATGCTTACCTTCCACTATGTCCCATGCCTCGGTAAGCTTTAGGTAATTACCTTCAACCATTTCGCGTCCTTGATTCGCGTCTATTGATTTAAGGAGTTCATTTCTTTTCCTTGTGAATCTCGCTTTGGCTGTACGCCGTATGCTTTTGGCTTCGTCTGCCATCAATGTGTTATCCGTCCCGGTTTCCGGAGTTACCATTGGGATTCGACGAAACATTCGAATCCCATATCACTCCAAGTACCTTTTCGGAGAAAACATTTGGTTCGTTTGGTACGAATGTCTCCTCTCGACTCTCCGCGCTGTGTGATAATATCCATTCTTTGAGTTTGAATCCTCCTTTGCTAATCAGTTTCTCTATATCTTCGGTAACCTTCTTTGCTGTTTGCAGGTCCTTTGTACTTTCGATTATATCATCCATATACGTATTACTTTGTATGATCTTCGCTGCGACGGGATAATCTTGACTCCCCATTTCGGCTGTCTTGCGAAGTGCCAATGTTGCGATCGTCCCCGAAGGCTTATCTCCGAAAGATACTCTTTGTATAACGTAAGTATCCGGTTCCTTCGACACGTCCATATTTCGCCACAAGAATCTGTGCGTGTGTTGATCAATCAAAGTTGTTTTGACGGTATGGTACATTTTGCTGATGTCTCCCATGAATGCTACTTCGTTTTCTCGAAATCGTATTAGTACCCCAAGCAAATTGTTGAGAAGATCTGGTCCTTTGGCCCAGTAGTCATTCAGGACATGGCCCATGTAGTTCGCGCTACTATTGAAGACTATTCTCACGGGGGTCGATTTGGAATCCGGTTTCAGAACCTCATGATGGGAGATGTAGTGTACGGGGCCTTTGTAATTGTCTATCTCGTCTTTAGAAAGTTTGCGTGCTACTTCTCTGTTCACCATATCCTTGACTTGATTGTCGTACACTGTAGCATGTACCGGAGTCTTTGCGAGTCTCCTTTCAGTAGAGGCGAGCATTGCTAATGCAACTTTACGATTATCTGGCAGATCCATCGGATCTTTAATCCACGGATACTCTGCGATCCATCGGTTAGTTTGTTTGTCATACGAGAGATTTGTTTCGATCAATGCTAGCTCCCTTTCTTCTTTAATAGTGTAGTCTTTGCTGCCTATTGCGCATTTGCCGCACTTGCAGCTACCACAACGTGGGTTGCACTCAACGCCTAGATTCTCAATGTTGTAGAAATCGTCTATCTTGACTTTGAAACTGTGATTCACTGTAGCATAGTGAAGTTCGTGTCTTGTGTTTGAATTTTCGATTAACGGATGTGTCCCGCCGACGCATCGCCCGAATCGGTTCTTCAGCAGTAATAGGTGTTCGACACATTGCTCTCTGACAGGGTGATAGGCGGCATATTCATAGCCTATTAGAACATCAACAGGTCCGGTGGGTCGCTGAAGTTCGTCTTGCGCTACATTGTTGAATAGGTGTGTCACTCCATCCATGTTTATCCTCTCTATGTCGGACGTAATCTTGTCTATTCCATATACTTCGAATTCCACGATTTTCCCTTGTTTGTCAAGCAAGGAAAGTTTGTACTTGACTGTTCTGATCGTTTTGTACTGACCACCAATTTTTACGATCGACAAATTCACAGCTGTCCCTTTAAGGCGTTCTTCTTTGGCCTTATTGTTAGTGATAAAGCATAAAGATGCCGCAGAGTCCCACATAACGTTGGCCCATCCTCTTTTCGTTCTGATTCTTTGTATTTGAAGGAGGCATGTGTCTTCGATGTTACTGCATATGCTGGCTGGTCCGGAGGCGCTGGCTATATATGCGGGTGTAGGAGATGTTCTTCGTTCATCTTCGTGTAAAGATTTGTGGTGTTGTGACGAGCAGTTACCGATGTTGCATGTTTTCTTAGTTTTGCAACTTTGCATTCGATGACCCGATTTTAAACAAGACCAGCAGGCTCCCTTCTCTCTTAGGAGTGCTATTTTATCGCTTA
>NC_090888.1:12304405-12361905 GCF_036669925.1 Montipora capricornis | reverse complement strand
GGGTATCAGAACTAAACTCCTAAGACAATATGGAGTCACAGTTTCAATAATTTCTGTGCACCTCCAATATCAATTCACTGGATCAGTGAGATTTTGATTAGTCATAGCTGAACGATTCACATCCACGACGAACAGTTTCATACTTACCACTGTAACACACAGTGAGCCTCGTCAACAGCCATGCATACGATATTTTTTTGCAATTTCAGCAGCTGTTCTCGCACGGATTCTTCATAAAGACTTTCGGGAGAGCGTATCAAAATTTGAATTTTTTCTGCGCTAACATCATGCAATTGTTCAGTTGGGAGTTCACCATGAAGTTTCAGGCAAGAAATTCCACACTTTCGTATGTCATCCATCTGATCTTCCATAAGGGCTTTTAAGGGACTCACGAGTAGAAGGACTGATTAGAAGTAACATTGGTCTCGCATCGAAGAAAATCACAAACATAAGGAACTACAACGTAGCAAACAGACTTGCCAAATCCTGTCGCTACTTTAACAAAAACATCATTACCGGTAACGACTGCATGGATAGCTTGAAGTTGTTCCGCCTTGGGCACAAAGTTAAATTGACATTTCTTAAATGCGAAATCAATTGCCTCCAGAAACTTGGCATCATAACTAAGTCTTCCTTTCGCATTATCCGCCATGTTTTCAGTATAAAAGCACTGCGAATAAACTATGCCCAAATTGGGAATCTCTTTCCAAATATGGTTTTTCCCCCAGTTTTGGGGGAAAAAATGGCGTCGTTCCGAGCATGCGCCTGCAAGTAATACAGGACCCTCTCTTTTCCCGCCGGGGTTCAAGGCCCATTTTCAGGGCGGGGTAAGAGGGAGTCCCGAACCTGGGTTCCAGGCCCATTTTCAGGGGCGGGGTAAGAGGGAGTCCCGGAACAGGACTAAACACCGACTCGCCGATCGCTGAACATGTCTCCCCCGGGGGGGGGGGGGGGGGGAACTCCCATATACAAAGGGGAAGGATGCTCGTCGTCTCGCTTAGGGGTATAAATTTTGGAGTTTGGTCTCACTTAGGGTGTTCTGGGCTAAACGCACTCATATACGGCCGTGAGGGTCTCCTTTAGGGTTGCACGGGAAGAAATATAAAAGCGGATATTTACACTTTTATATTTCTTCACGTAGGTGAAAGTATTAGATGATAATGTCTTTGCCATTATTAAAAGGCACTGTGTTCTTTACTTATTTGTTTTAATATGGTCTCTTTTAGGGGGAAAAAAAGCCTGGGCCACGCCTAGATTGGTCTCTTTTATATGGGACTTCCCCCCCCCCCCTCCCTCCCGCGACATGTTTGTTTCTCATGGACAAACATTTCACTTGCTTTCTTGCAAGACAAAACCTTTTCTCCGCAAACTATTAGGCGTTCTTCGTTATCTCTCAATTTGGCTCCTCTTGAGCTTTTTAAAGGAACTTTGAATCCGGACCTTCACACGGCCGTAAGTGAAATTCAAACGACGCGAGTTTATTTTCTGTTCCGTTCCGTCCGATCGATAGACAACAATGTATTACATAAAACACCTTGCCGTGGAACGTTTCGATGGTCCTCTTACGTCTAGCCACAAAATCAGATGTCAAGGCCTACAGTGTCACCCTTTCCTTAACCCTTTCACTCCCGCGGGGTTCCCCTTTGACAAGTAAAATCGTCTGGCGTTAGACAGAGTAAAATCTATACGTCTCAGTAGCACGTATGCGAGTGAAAGGGTGAAATGGGACATAGTTTTTGAGTGAACCTAGATGTTGTTAAACCTGTCACTCCCGAGGGGTTTCCCTTTGACGATTTTTTTCTTTCGCATGTGAGAATATAGGTGTCGTCATGGTAACGAAGATGATTAGCCAATAAAACGCGAGCTTCGTCTTCATTTAAGATACTTTTGTGCTTCAATATAATTCTTCTCTACTACATTAACATTTTCATTGCAAAATTTTACGTTATCATGATTTGCTTTTCATAACTTTCATATCTTGTTTCATGTTACACAACATGCGTGTTTTAGCGGTTGGTGACCATTTTTTCATCATTTCGAAAATGAATAAAACAAGTTGTTTCAAATATGGACATTTCATCAATATCTATATAATAAACAGAACATTACATGGCTGCTTGGGGATACGAATTTTATCTTCTCGTGCTGAAAGATACTTTCAGCACTCAAAGATAAAATTCGTGTCCCCGCGCGGCCATGTAATATCCTTTATGTCTAAGTGACACTTACGGGAGTGAAAGGGTTAACATACATTTGAAAACGCTCACAAGTCATGTGGCTTGGGAGCCACATGACCAGCTGCAACCAGGGTCTCTTTCCTCAACCACAAGGGAGACCCTGGGAACGAGGTTGCAAGGAGACTAGAAGCGAAGCAACCACGAGTACCCTACTTGCATCACGCGACATTCAAGATGGAGGCACTGGGAATCTTTGGAAGACGATTAAAAAATTATTTCATTAGGTAATGCATTTTTTTGTTACAGATCTTCAAACAAGTACACATGGAACATTTTAGGGGGCATCTATTAAAACAGTGGAGGTTCCCTTTAAGGGAGCGAGTCTGACGTCACTTTTCTCTTTGATCCAGCTCTCTCGTGATTTTGAAGTTAGTAATGGTGGACCATCCAATAGGAAAATTGCAGTTGAAATAAGCAGAAATCTTTTTCAAATCAAGACTTAAAACGCAAGTCACTTAGTGTTTTGTTACAAGTACTGTAACATAGTTTTGAAATCCCAAGAAAAAGAAGAATTGATTTTTAGGTCACAATAGCACTTCATTAAAAGGGGCACAGGTTCTTTAGGACCCTCAAAAATTTGGAACATCTGTCAGCCCTTTGGGTGGAAGGCTGAGCCATGTGAAATGAACCAATGCATATCCACCAATTTTAACATCACCAAACAAAACGAAACAAAGAAAGAAAAATGAGTCATAATACAATACAATACAATACAATACATACTTAATTGACCGCTCCCCATAGGGGCTTTTCAGGGTCAATGAAACACAACGAAACGACAGAACAGAACAACAACATACTGTTAAGAATCCCAACTGGCTGGAGGCAAACCAGTTGGTTATTTACAAGTGCAGCTGGGAAGTTGAACCTGGGACTACCAGGATCAAATTCAACGAGTGGTCAGAGTGTGTCTTGAACCCGGGATCTCGGGATCTCAAGGCAAGGGCCCTAACCACTTGGCCACACTGCCTCCATAATAATGATGCAGGCACCTCAAATGACAAACTGCAGTATCAAAATACATGTACTGGTCACTTACCTAGCTTGCCTTGGAGAGAAGCTGCTCCACCAAGAAGTCTTGCATTGGTGGTTACACATTTGGATGATGTACTGGCCCTAAAACATCTACTCTCATCACTGGCAGATACTCTGGGCACTGAAAGAAGTTTGCCACTACGTTTCTCTTTGTCCTCAAGAAACAGATGTCTTCCAAGCTCGGCTTTGAGCTGCTGATTTTCTGCCTCCGTCTGCCTTAGCTGTTCCTTCAATTCATTTATTTGTTCCAGTAATTCAAAGGAATTATTCTGAAAGGTTGCAGACTCCTCCTCCTTACTTAAGATGAAAGGATCAAAGACACTATTTCTGGGAGTTCTCACTCCAATACCGTTTGAAGCTGACACTTCCATTTCCTCCAAGGAACTTTGACATTGTGGACCAGGGTTTCCCTCAATATGAACATCAGGACATTCATTGGACTCTCCAAGAGGCTCTTCAGACACCACAATGCTTTCTGGTTGTTTCGGAACACCATCTATTGAATGACACTCATCTGCGATTTCTTTCTCTTTTAATTCAGTCTTAAACTGACAAACTGCTGCATATTGGTGCGTTTCCTTTGATGTCGGTTTACTTTGTGCTGTGGCTGGACAGCCATCAGAAGATGCTGAAAGAAATTCTGATGACAGAGAGGAGTGCTCCTCAAAGCTGTCACTACGAGGGATGACATTGTTCAAGGCCCCGGGTGCAACATTTCTGTCGCTGAACAGGTACTCCAACAGGCATAAGAAAACATCTGCATGACTTCCAGAGTGAACCTCCTATTAAACACAGACAAAAATAATATTTCTACCTCCTACCTCATTATAAAATACTGTGATTACACGATAGGAACAATATTGGAGACAATTTAAACCATGGCCTTTTCTCAGTTAAGGTAACAAATCTGACAATCATCAATGATCGAACAACTGTCAGCAGACGCACCAGTCAGCAACAACCCTTGAAGTTTCTACCACGCATAAGTAATGTATTGGTGTTGTCAATTTTCATACATATTTTTTTTGCCTTGAAGAATTTTGAAGAGATGAACAATGTATTGCGCATGATAGTCTGCAGTCCTGCACCTTAATGCCACCAAGGGTCTTACCGTATTTACTGTATAACTGTTTTCACGTTTTACTTGTCAGCCGACATGTTGCCTGATGTGATGGTGGTGTGTCACCTGACATGTTTCCACTTGATGAATGAAGTGAATGTCTATTTGGTTTGCAGGCTGTAGACAAAAGAGAGAAGTGATCGTCGCACTTATCTGGCCAATTCAAGCGATTTTCTCTCGTAGACACTTTAAAAAATCAGGTGGCTACAATGGTTATCAGGCAAATCCTCATCTAAACACTCACAAGCCTCCTCTTGTAATTTTTTTATGAAGACCAAAGCACCCAACTGGGGCTGAAGATGCAGAAGAAGACTTCCTTTGAGTGATGGATCACATGGTGAAAACAAATCTAGACTTACTGGTAGTGAGTTACGAGAAGATGCTGGAAGAAGTTCTGATGACAGGAAGGAGTGTTCCTCAAAGCTGTCACTTTGAGGGACGACACTGTTCAAGGCCTCATGCTCGGGTGCAACATTTCTGTCGTTCCACAGGTACATTAACAGGAAGATAAAGCAAATGATATGCTTTGGTTCTGGAGTGAAATTCCTATTAAACATACAGACAAAAATAATATTTCTATGACTGCAAGAACAAGAAAAAATCCTCGTGTCTCATTATAAAATACTGTAATTACAAGATAGCAATAATATTGGAGACACTTTAAGCCATGGACTTTTGTCAGTTACAGACTATAAACAAATCTGATCCAACCACTGATAGTCGAACAAATGTCAGTCGACTGTCAGCCAACGCATCAGTCAGCAACAATCCCTGAAGTTTCCACCACGCATTAGCAATGTGTCGGTGGTGTCAATTTTGTTACATAACTTTTTTACCTTGAAGAATTTTAAAGAGATGTTACAAGTCCACCTGATATTCTGCAGTTCTGCACCTTTATGCTACCAAGGGTCTTGCCTTCTTTTTAACTGTTTGCGTGTTTTACTTGTTGGCTGACACATTACCTGAAGCGCTGGTGGTGTGTCAGCTGACATGTTTTTACTTGATGAATGAGTTGAAGTGAATGTATACTTGCTGTGCAGGTTATAGATGAAAAATTAATAGAGAAGTGATCCTCGCATTTATCTGGACAAATTTAAGAAATTATGTCTTATAGTAGACACAGGTGGCTCCAACGGGATTCAAACCCATGACCTCTGCAATGCCAGCGTCATGTTCTACCAACTGAGCCATGAAGCCACTCAGTGGTGAGCAGGTCACTTTGTTGGGCTCATTTCTTCCACAGTGACTGAGTGGCTTCCTAGCTCTGTTGGTAAAGCATTCCACTGGCACCGCAGGGGTCATGGGTTTAAATCCCATAACCCTTTTCTGTTTGGTCATTCCCAACAGTTTTTGGTAGAATTTGATGATTTCCTGCACTTAAAAGGCAGATGTGATTAAATGATACATTATAAAAAATGGGCACGCATTGAGTCAGGGCTCAAAGTTAATGACCAAATGGTTGCACATGTGACTAATTTTTTGGTTGCGCGCCTAAAAAATCATGCGTGATCGCAGTCGCACGCCTTAAAAACTCAAGTACCGTGCGACGGAGTTGCCTTCGGCTTTCTCACCTGACTATACTTGCGTACTCGAGTGGTACGTCACGAAACCAAAACATCAATCAACAGATATAGATATACATAACAAAATCTGGCCCTAAATAATAAAGTTACATTATTTCCCTTTCATCGGTGTGTGTTCATTTGTCGTCAGTTTTCTCAAATTCCCCCAACGCCGGTGATGGTCCATTTTTTCTGTTGATGTTTCATTCCATCCCATACTCTTCTGTTTTGTTAAAACTTCACTGACACATGCAAATGAAGACTACGAATAAAGCACATGCTTTTTGGGCATATTAAAGGTTTGTGCTAGTGGAACGTGAAGAGAGGGTCAACAATATGAGGCCTTTTCTTCAAGGTAAGAAAATTGTTAAAAAGGTGAATTATACCCCAGTTAAGTACTGCGCTTGGGTTGTCTTGTATTCAATAATTTTCTTTAAAAAAAAAAACAGCCTTCACATTCTACAAAAGCAAGCAAATCTGCCTGGAATGATACTGTGTCACTATAATTATCAGTCCGCGATAAAGTTAAAGAGGATATGGCAACGAGCAAGAAAAGAAAAATATACAAATTTGAAAGAGCGGGTTTAAACGAATTCGAGTACACTGTAGCTAGAGTGAGATTCAGAGCCGAAAGAATTGCTGCATTGCAGATACTGTAAAGCTTTCCCCGTGCATTCATCTTCATCCTTAGTCAATGGTTCCCTGCTGGCAGCACTGGGCTGACGAGTATGGGAAAAGAGACCTCTGCCATGGGTCGAAAGCATGTGTGGCTACTTAGCGACCAAATCCTCACGTGACGCTTCATGTTGTGTAGGCTTGCTTAAAAACAGCGGAATTACTGCAAAGGAGTGCACGAGACATAGCGGCCTACGACAACGACGTCAAATGCACGGAATTTCTTTCTGCCATATCTTGGTGACCTAATTGAATCATTGAAGTACGCGTCTATTATCGGTTACGAAGTTGTGTATCTATTCCGGTTTTCAAGTACCGTAAACGTCCATGAATAAGCCGCACTTTTTTCACAAATCAAGGGCGCGGCTTATTCATGGATACATCTGTGTTTGGAGTGCTCAAAAACCTAATTACTCATGCGCAGTAAGCGCATGAGGTATAAAATGCCCTCCGTTTCTCTCCGTTTCTTGTTTTCCGTGTAACATTAGTGCATGGAATTTTATGCTTGCATACATTTACAATGACTGTAATTTTACGTGGAGCAGGGGGTAGGGGATTATTCAAAACAATTAATAGCAGCTGAAAAATGTATTGTTGAGTCATAAAAATTAACAGAAAGACTTGAAAAGAAGTATTAGAGTCTTAAAATGTATGTATGCTTGGAATATCAGTCCATTTTGCATGACAAAATAAACAGTGCGTGTTTGAAGAAATCAACCATCCCTCTCATGTTTCAACCCCTTAAGTAGACTTGCCACAATTCCACCTCACGAGAATCCCGGGAGAAAATGTTTTGGCGAGCGACGCGTGATTTTTCGGACGCGAATCTACACGAGACGAAGGATTTATGAAAGTTTAGCCCTTAAGATGTGTCATTTTCTCTTGGATGTGCATGGTCGCACCCAAATCATCGCATCTTGACTGTTCAAACTTTGTGATTGTAGTCGCGGTCGTACGGCCCGGGTCGTACGGATCGAGCTGTTAGAATAAATCTTTTTCGATTGTGGAGCCAAAGGTAAGTTGTTGACATTAAAGACAAAATTATATATATTTTTTCTAATTTGTTTTACAAATAAACACTTTGCACGAGAGCGGGGATCGACATAAAGGTCATTCAAACTGATCTCCATCAACATGCCGGTCATCTCAGCTCCTAGTGATCTTTGAGAACCTTAGAGCAGCTTTGAGCGAAACTGAGAATACCTGAGAAAAACTGATCCGACTTTTAGCAATCTGAACTGTTCTTAGAACTACTGTTATTGTCAGTATGGGCATGCGACGAAGTCAAAATGGGGAATTCTTTCAACAATACAGACTAGTCATTAATATGTATTCTGTTTATTTGGTGGCAAAGGAATTTAGAGGATGCTTCAAGGGGAAATTCTGGTTTTCTGTCTTACTTTTGTTTTACTTAGAGGCCATTTTTTTGCCAGTATTTGTAACAAATTAATTTGTAACAAATTGATCATCTGTGGCTTTACAAAGATCTATTTGTATCACTTGTACATTCCTGAATTAATTCAACTCGCAAATGACGTACAAACAACCCAGGTCCAGGAATTGTTGATCCAACTAAAACTATTGCTGCACCATACAGTCAAGGTAATGTTGAAGTATTTGGTACGGCAAATGCAGGCACACAACGTGTGGCAATGTCTCTGTCGGCACTTGTTTAAAATTTCAGAAGCCCAATAACCTCTTCAGCTGACTTGGTTCAAATGATAAACATTGGGAATAATATGTATTCAGCTTTGTCACAATCATGCAAACAGGGACTCCTATTTTTGACAGATTTGTCTGTTATGGTTATAGCTTAAGCTACATTAACTATCAGTTGAAACACAGTGATAGTTATACTGGTTTGCTAAATAGTGCACTTCCTCTAATTGCAGGCATTCCCTATGCAGGCCTTCTGATATTACGCGATGGTGCGATTTCGCACAATCGACCTCAAATCGCATCCGATCGCACAATTCACGAAAAATCGCATAATTCACAAAAGGACGCACAAAATTCATAAAATGAAACATAAATCAACACGTTTCTTAGAAATTCCTGCATAAATACGCCATTTTTAAGATGATTTATCTTGGAAAAAGGCTAAAAAACCTGTCACCTTCGATTTCGTAAACATTCGAAGTTCAAGGCTTCATTTTGCATGTCGGGGACCTGGTACGAGTCTCCTTGTATTGGTGCAACACAAACACGTCCTTATATACACACCACTGAAATGACACGGTTGCCTTCTCTTAGAGAAGAGATTTGTGAAAAATAAACGAAGTTGTAAGTTTTTCGGCAAAATGTAGTTTCTTTCGTTGAAAACTGATAAAAATTTACTCATGGATAAGTTTGTTGTGAAAACGCATAATTTGCATTTTTTAATCGCACCCTATCAGAAGGCCTGCTTATGTTATATCAATGTTAACTGCCTTTGATTCTTTGCTCATGGATAATTATCATGCACATATTTTAACACTTGAACTTAACACAGTAGCAATATACTGTTTGCCTGATGGGAGGTGTAAAATTTTTTACTCTCATGAGAGAGATTTATTAGGTATGGGACCCATTTGCAACATGTACTTCAATTGAAATAGATTCATTAATGAATTTGGTACAAATTTTTCAGAATGTATGTGCACAAACATCTGTTACTTATGAGATTAAAATGTGTTAACATTATTAAAATGTAAAGCAACAATGGAAGCATTGTTCATTCATTATATGTTCGAAAACAAAATTTTAGACCCTAGGAGCACTTAAATGATGTTTATCCTTGTTCTTGCAAAGAATATTCCGCTGTGTCATTTTATTCTATTTGTTTTTCCACCTCAAAAGTATTGTAACTATTGCACCTCTCAAACAGTTGATAGTATCATTGAGAATGGAAGAGCAATTTATCAGAAATGTTACTCCAGCAAAATATGTTTTTATTTCTGATTTTCTATAGAAATTAGACGTAGGCCGCTGGCCATGTAAAAGTTATTCATAGAACAAGATGTCAGGGAAATTTATCTTGTAATGTGGTTCCCAGTAAACAACAGCTTAAAACTGCCATTTTGGATAATAAGAAAAGCAGCACAGGCTTTTTGATGTGAATTTCTAGCTCCTGAAGTAGTTATGTTTTCCAGTGGTATGCAAAGCAAAAGATAACTTACCACGTTTTTGTATACAATGGTTTTGAACCAAAAAATGTAACAAAAGTATTTTCAATGTAGATTCTGTTATTGATCTCTTTTGTTCTATTATTCAAAGTAAATTTAATTGTTTTGAAACAAACCATGAGGTTGCATTTCTTAGATGTTTATGTGAATTATCAAATATAGGAAACAAATAATAAGAAAGCATAAATCTACTTTAGAAATTGCAGCAACCTGGAAAAAAGAGGAGAGAAATTTACAGCCCAATGGACCCAGAGAAAAAATTCTTAAGAACTTCCTTCAAATTGTTTTGAAAAGTACAGGTCTATGGACCCATCGAAAAAACAGACTCTTTCAAATAAAGATGAAAAGTATAGGTCAATGAACTCACACGATAAAGAGCAACTTCTCTCAAATAGATTCTTGTGACACCTATATTCCTCTTTTTGTGGTGTACAATAAAGTTATTATTATTATTATTATTATTATTATTATTATTATTATTATTATTAAACTGTCAACAAAAGTACAAATAACCTGGCAGCGCATGAGTATAGGCTACTTAGAGCCTCTTGTCTAATATTCATAAAAATTCTTACGATGTCAAGAAATAAACACAAAGAAACTGTGAGCATGTTGCTGTAGTTCATTGACTTTTTCATTTAGTGGTGGCTCCTAAAGGAGCCGTTTGTGTCTTTGAGTGTTTATTAGCGAACCTTCCTCTCCAAGAATTCTTTCAAGCGATTAATTTTCGCTTTACTCGAACAACTAAACACCAACGTAAAAGGAATCTCCATTCCTCCGCACAGCTGTTTGCAGTGACGTCTGCGGCGAGTCACTTCCACGCATATCTTTCCGCCACGTGCGATAAAGTACCACAAAATTTGCGAGTACTAGCGAGGTAAATAGCTGACTGTTTCGTTGTTTTTTTACCACCTTCATGGCAAATTTGTCGACTGCATTATCAGGCTCCTGCTCCTGTTCTGTCCTGAAGTATTGTAATATTAATTAATGAAATAGAAACTTACTTTGTTATGCCCAGAAGATGACCAGGCCCTGGCCCAGACTCCTCTCAACATTTAAAGCTTGGCTACTAGGCACTTGCTTGTTTGTTTGCCGAAGGAATTGCTAATTTATGACGTGTTTCGAAGTGATAATCTTGAAAAAATCGGATCGAAAGAGCATTTTAAGTTAAAGATGGTTTAAATTCCAATGGAAAAGAAGGTACGACAAATGAAATTTCGCTTTCTTTAGACTTGATAAATGTGAAAGATAGCCACAACTTCTATGTCTCGAACAGCTCCATGGTTACGAGAAGCCGCTGTGGGGATGGGCTACGTGTTGTAAATAAAATGACTGTACCTCATCGTGTGGAGTTAATTTGACCCCGGACCCAAGCTCCGTGTCTTCACGGGTCATCAGTTGCTGTTAAATTCATCAGCTACCGTGGAATCGAAGGAGAAAATGCTCATTTCCAACCAAGTGCGTAGGGATTTTTGACTACGAAACATTCTCGGAGGTTTGCAAATGATGTGGCTTTAGCTTTGCGTGAAAGAATCTCGGCTGGGATGGATTTTCTAGTCGCAAACCGACTCGGAGCTGACAACTGTAGGAATCGTAGTGTGCAGCTTTGACTTCTTATTAGAACATTGAAAACATTTAATACACAGAATTCCCGAAACGGTGTAATTAGCTCCAGAAGGCACAAGAATACACCAGAGGTGAGTCATTTTGATTCATTTTATTGAATGAAGGTTAAATTGAGCATTTTTTAGGCTTTGGCTAAACTTCAGAATACCCAGCCACGATTGCGTGACATTAAATGCCTGCTCCCGTAGTCCCGCAGTCAATAAATATTTACATATGGAAACAAAAGATAAATACTTAAGAAGCATCCTAAACAATCATAATAGCTAACCTTAGGCCTAAAAAACCCCCTCACTTACATTGAACCTTAGAAAGCTGGTACCGCAGTCCCGCAGTTGTGCCTAGTTTACTTGTGCTACCGCAGTCCCGCAGTGGAGCGTAATTTACATATATGTACTCGGCACTGCCACCACGGTCCCGCAGTGGTTAAATCTTTCACCGTTGTTATGGCAATTTTCAAAAGCTGGAACCAAGGCAAAAAAAATTACATCGCCTGAAACTGTGTCGATGTCTTTTTTATGTATTCTAGCGTCGATTGTCCCTCGACATTTTGCGAAAAGTTGAAATTATGCGGCTTTGTTTAATTATTGTCTCTTCCCAAAGAAAAAATATAACAATTAAGCAATCCATCAATTAATAAATCAATCGCCTTCTATGGCTTGATGTATAATTTACACTTTGCGTTTCCATTCACAGTCGCGCGGCCTTCTTTGTTTATTCCCTTGCAATACAAATTCAATCAAGTGTTACTTCAATTACTCGAACCAACTTGTTGCAAATCACTTTCATCGGACACTGTTCATTATTTCAACCGAAAAAAAGTTCAACAGAACGCATGCTTTCTCCTTTTAGATGAGTTACGCACACCAAAAACAATAAACAAGTAACGTTGTTCTAGCAGGACTTGGCTAGGAGGTGACACTTTTTATAGAATCAACGTTCGACGATATCTATCTCAATGACATGTACTCCATGAATTAAAGCGGGTCCAGTTAGGACGAAAAAAAGCAATATTCTTACGGCATTGTCTTTAAAGTCGTTTTGCTAATATGTTGCTATAGAAATGCTTCACTATAATGATGAGGCTTACATCTACTTTATCGGAGGAATCTTCAAGCATAATTACATGCTTAACCAATCATAATTACATGCGTAACAATCCAAACATGTAACGCAGGCCAGCATTTCTTCATATTGGGAGGAGTTTTTAACCCTACATGTGTGTGCCTTTCACTTCAACGCCGAATGAACTGATTTGCGGTGATGTGTACACCCCCATGGTCTGATGTATCATACATCTCGCCATACATGCACTCTTTTAAAATCTTAGCTTTTTGGGGGGGTTCGGTTAACTACACGTTCTACAGAGATCGTGTGAAGAACATAGCACTTGTTTACTGATTATGCCTAAGCGGTCGTTTCAGTGATTAGGCCTAAGCACTTTTTTCAAATCTTTCCTTTTATTTTACGGTTCGGTGAACTACACGTTCTACCAAGAGCGTGTGAACAATATAGCACACGTTTACTGATTAAGCCTAAGCGCCCGTTTCAGTTATTAGGCCTAAGCACTCTTTTAAAATCTTAGCTTTTTTGGGGGGGTACGGTTAACTACACGTTCTACCGAGAGCGTGTGAACAATATAGCACTCGTTTACTGATTAAGCCTAAGTATTCGTTTCAGTCATAAGGCCTAAGCACTCTTTTGAAATCTTCATTTCCCTATCATTTTCTCACTTACATTCATTGCCCACTATGGGACTGTGGACCGCAGTAGCACTTTCAACAAAAACTTACTAACCCACTACGGGAGTGCGGACCGCAGTAGCACTTCCAAAAACACTTGTTCGCCCACTGCGGGACCTCAGACCACGGTAGCGCTTCCACAAACACTTAGTCGCCCACTGCGGGACCTCGGACCACGGTAGCATTTTCAACAACACTTAGTGGCCCACTGTGGGACTGCGGAAAGCGGTAACCCTTCCACAAACACTTAGTCACCCACTTCGGGACCTCGGACCGTGGTAGCGCTTCCACAGACACTTAGTCGCCCACTGCGGGACCTTGGACCGCTGTAGCATTTTCAACAACACTTAGTCGCCCACTGTGGGACCTCGGACCGCGGTAGCATTTTCAACAACACTTAGTGGCCCACTGTGGGACCTCGGATTGCGGTAGCATTTTCAACAACACTTAGTGGCCCACTGCGGACAGCGGTAGCCCTTCCACAAACACTTATTCGCCCACTGTGGGACCTCGGGCCGCGGTAGCGCTTTACACAAACCCAGTCATTCAGTGCCAGACTGCGGACCACGGACCACGG
Organism: Montipora capricornis; assembly: GCF_036669925.1. NCBI lineage: Eukaryota > Metazoa > Cnidaria > Anthozoa > Scleractinia > Acroporidae > Montipora > Montipora capricornis. The sequence goes on along the minus strand of NC_090888.1, from coordinate 12,348,170 downwards.
CATCTTAGCACTAACGCTCCTAAGTGAGGGGGTATTCTGAAATCGCTCCCAAATAAATATATATATTTAAATTTAAATATATTTAAATTTAATGATTACAACACGACCGCGGGACTACGGGAGCAACCGTTCCATGTCACGCAATCGTGGCCAGGTATTCTGAAGTCGCTCCTTGATGGTATTTGATTTCCCATACAAAGTCTTATAACGCGTTTAAATTCTCAACGGCTGTCTCTAGTGACGCGAGCTTGGGCTGCCTATGCTTTAACATGATAATATTAACTAATTTGTTGTTGAAATTGAAAAGTCAAGTTGATTTAAAGTGCACCTAACCCCAAAATATGCATTTTTACAAAGAGTTAATGCAATGTAAATCAGTTTGTGACGTCCAATCAGGACTAGACCCACTCCCCTTCTGACTCGGTCGTGAACAAAGGATGCTTGGATTTTCGCAACTTTCGAAGCCTATAAAGTGCCAGGATTGGTTAGAATAATGAAAAAATGGCCGCAATGCGTTTCGAACAGTTGCAAAGATTCACTTTAGCAAAAAAAATATTTTGGGGTTAGGTGCACTTTAAAAACCACAACAATTTTATCGCTGTCTCAAATGAAAAGTAAGTCAGCCTTAGTTAAAACAACAAACACGGGATTAAAATAAAATTTAAAAACTGAAGATGACGTAATAATGTCTCAAGTTCTGTTTTTCTCTTGGAACAGGTGCTCCCAGTATTTTAAGCTGTGCTCCAAACATTAATTTTTCTGCTGTGCCCCTGAAATTTTGGCAGTGCACCAAGAACTATACACTAACTTTGAGGGCAGTGCATACGTGTGGTAGTGCAGTAACTTGACACATAGAGGATATTACGTGGCCGCGCAGGGCCACGAATTTTATCTTCGATTGCTGAAAGATACTTTCAGATACTTTCAGCATTCTGTTTATTATATAGATAATAATGAAATGTCTAGATTTAAAACAACTTGTTTTATAAATTTTCGAAATGATGAAAAATTGTTCACCAACCACTAAAACACGCATGTTGTGTAACATGAAACAAGATATGAAAGTTATGAAAAACAAATCATGATAATGTAAAATTTGCAATAAAAATGTTAATGTAGTAGAGAAGAATTATATTAAAGCACAAAAGTATCGTACAATGAAGAGGAAGCTCGCGTTTTATTGGCTAATCGTGTTCGTTACCATGACGACAGCTATATCCTCACATGTGAAAGATAAAAATGATACGTTCACTGCGCGCGGTGAAGATATGATTTTTTAGTAAAAGGAGAAATCCTGGTATTTCATCAATATCTATATAATAAAGTGCTTTATTCCATAAAGTTCTGTCAACTGAGCTGCATTTCCAGGTGATTCAAGTTGTCTTTGCGTAATATGTAGCTGTACTAGTACACAATATTACAAGAACATCAATTTTATTAAACAAAATCATTACTGACATGAAGTCATAGACACAACTCACAAATAGCATAGGCTAGTCATCTAGTTGTGTGAATCCATGAAAAGTAATTAAAATGACATATAATTATTAAGCTCATTGATACCAAATCGTTAGCAATAATTACGTTTGAAGTAAATTAAAATACTTTAATATCACTGACAGATGTAGATAAAATCACTCAAATGACGTACACCAGGTTAAACAATAACAACAAAAACAACAGAGAGGCGACATAAATTACAGCAAAAGCTATGTAAAATATACTTTACATTAATTTTAGATAATAGGCTAGTATGTTCTTCCTCGCCTTCTAGGACCAACCAAAACTAAAGCTTTGAGTATTGCCTTTTTAAATGCTACAACAAGCTGCAAGAATAGTGGAGAGAGACACTTCACCTTCTTGAGGCGTTATTAATTTACCTATTATCGATCTCTCACACTGCAGCCCCCCTCCCCCCTTATCAGTGTTGCTAGCAAGACAAAAAAATGTTGAAAACTTAAATAGTCAACATTGAGGGGAGAGGAAGTGGGAAAGGTTTAAATTCTAGATGCGGCGAGCATTGAAAGCTAGAAGGTGTTTTTTAATGAAAGTGTCAAATTTGCAACTTGTTGTCTGAGTTGGTTGTCACTGTATTGCCATACGGTCACTTCGTTTATTGGAATGGGAAGGCGTCTATCGTTTGTGTTTGATGTGGTGTTTCCAAAAAAAAAAACAAGGCTTTAATTCTCTGATCTGCTATGAATGGAAAATGGGTCAGCAATAAGATTTTGGCAGGGTTTCGGTATGACATAATTAGAAGCCATTTCAGTGCTTTCTGTGAGTCAAGTCCAAAAATACACATCCTTTCGCTTTTCAAAGTACGCTAGAACTATCCTGGAACTGATTTCGAAATAATTTGCCTTAATGTCACTGTTCCTTGGTATCAGCATAATTGGCTTTTAAACGCGTAACGCAAGGCGCAATAGAACGAGACAACAGACGTATTGGCGTTTTTTGAGGGGAACACTGCCTTGCAGCTGGTTAGCCTATGCGACTTCCGGATTGCGTGACATAGAACAACCTCACTTATCTCCCCAGCACTACGAGCTGAGGACAAGAGTATTGGTTAGCGAGCAATCTACAAAGTCAAACGAGCCAACAAGCTTGGGGGAAGTCGCTGCGCAGACTTAACCGCACCACCGATTTTAATGAAGGGAAAACAATATGTCCAACCCATCTCCAAAGGGAGGGAGGGAGGGGAAAAACTTAAACAAATTGAAAACAGCTAGTTGGTTTACTAAAGAAGACAAACTGCCAAGGGAACCTTGGACGGCTAACTGAGGCTTTTATAGCAAGACTCTGTCTATTAAGGTAGGCATTACACATGCTCTTCAGCAGTAATGAATGAGGGCTTAACCTAATTGGCCAATGCAGGTGTACGTTATAATCTGAAATCTAGGAACAAAGTCTTTATGTCCTTATTTTATTTACAACACAACCATTGATTTTATGACCTTGAAAGACCGACTACGAAGAACATCAAGATAACTATCGCGACATGAATAGCCCTTTCAGTACGGTCACGTTCCATTAACCGCATTTTACTGATGGGGCAGTTAAATCTCATTTAAACAACTATATTTCGGTTGACATGTATGACATCTAACACACGCGCAACCTATACGAAATTAGCTGTTGTTTACGAATGAGAAACAGACATAACCTCTCCTTTAACTGCGATTGCATGCCATTTAAAGCTAACATTCACTTTCCGAAAATCAATTCTTAGCAAACATTGTTATACAAAGATACATTTTCATAGAGGTCCATTTGTGACATTACTTATTGCTTTCAGGCTAGTCTGCTTCCAGAGAAGGGATTGGTAACGCTTAGTAGCAAGTCCTCTAAGTGACCTGTCGGGTACAGGCTAATTCCATGTTCTTTGGAATGACCGACTAAGCACAATGATCAAAAGAAAGCACCCGATTGTGCTAAATCCTTTGCGAGATTTGTTTTACAATGAGATGCAAAAGTGAACAAATTTGTACTGGCTACACATTATGACATTTATATGAAATGGTCTACACAGTCTACCACAACTTTTCACTGAGAAAATAATATGACATCATATTTCTTGCTGTTGCGATGGTAGACCGTTGGTAAATGGAATAGATGATATGTACAGGATTTCTAACTGTGTGAACTTTATTACGAATCATCTGGTAATGTATTGGATTTAGTAGAAAAGACAGTATTAGTTGAATTGTGCTGTTTCCTGGAAGATAATTATGATTTTCAACTGTTTGCCACCATCCCGGTTGACATCACCAAGAAACACAATAAATGGTATTGTGTTACATAATACAAGCCATGTGTAACTTTCGGAGCATCAGATCTGTAGTGCAAAATACTTTGCTTGGTACGGAGTCTTCTGTTAGCAATGATAACTCCAACACTTGAAAATCGATGGCACCGTATGTCAATAATTAATACCCTTTCATGTTTGGTACAATGTGCTGTGCACTTCGCGTGCAAACTTCTCAAATGTTTCAGAGCTTATACGATATCTAACGATTGTTTCTTTAGTTCCTGTTTTCTACGTTGAAACTTTTCCCTACACATGTGTAGGATTCAAATCCGGACTGGCAAAATTATTGCAATCATCTGACAACAAGTTGCAAAAATAGTGGAGACACTTCACCTTCTTGGGGCATTATTAATTTCTCTATTATCTCTCACACTGCAGCCCCCCTTCCCCCTTATAAGTGTTGCTAGCAAGACAAAAAATGTTGGAAACTTAAACAGTCAACATTGAAAGGGGGAGAGGGGAGAGGAAGTGGGAAAGGTTTAAATTCTAGATACAGCGGGCATTGGAAGCAAGAAAAGGTTTTTTTTAATGAAAGTGTCTCAACAATTTTACAACTTGTTGTGGTTTAGGCAAGTTACATACTTGAGATGGGAGGCAATTCCATACTTTTGCGCCAAAGCAAGCAAAAGAATTCAGCTGTTGATTGAGACGTGAAAATTCAAAATGATAATTGCCACAAGAAGAAGCCATTTTATTATACAAATGTACAGAGCTACACTTAAGAAATCTTTCAGAGATTGCTTCAGGTGCATAACTATTTGATACATGTATAATACATTGAACTTGTGATACATTTTCAAAGAAAAGCAGTTGAATGGGTAGTATTTTTGAAGAGAGAAAAAAAGGAATAACATGAGTTTGTGGATTCAGAAAATGCATCATACACAATACACGCATATGCCTCGCATATGTGAAGGAACAAAGTGTCGTAGACAAGCTATCATCCCAACAATTGTACTAATCTTTGTGGAAATATATTGTTTATGATATTTCCAAGATAACTGATTGTCAGTCAAAACACCTAAATATACAATGTATAATATACTCCTTATACATTCTATAATGTGATGATAAATTACTGTACATTACTGCCGTAGTCTATTACTTTCAACTGAATCTCACAATTAACTGACCATTGAGGTGGTTGAAACATAACAAATTAGTTAGATATTTTCGTGTTAAGTGTCAATTTATTTGCACACAACAATTCACATGCAGATTTCAACTCATTATTAACAGTTTCCACCGGGAACTTTGGGTGTTTATCTGCATAGAGCATGTTTGTATCACATGCAAATAGCAAAAATTTAAACTTTTGCGAAAAATTTGGAATATCATTAATAAATATCAGAAAGAGAAAGAGGACTCAGCACTGATCCTTGTGGAACACCACACAGCACAATTTCCTTCTCAGACATAAACGAGCTAGTTTCTGTTGTTTGGGTACTTTGAAATAAGTACATGTATGATGAAAACAGTCATTTACAATGCCTCTGACTCCATAGTGATTTAATTTACTAAGTAAAATTGTATGATCAACTGTGTCAAAAGATTTCTTTAAATCGATAAAAATACCACGTGACAACAGATTGTTGTCCGCATTCCTTTGTATAGAGTTAACAATTCCAAGTAATGCATGTAGCGTTGAATGATCACAAAAGCCATATTGTGATCTGTATAAGATGTAATTTTTATCAATAAATGCTTTTAATCTATTTAACATTATTTTCTCAAAAACATGAATGAAGTTAGATAATAAAGAGATACTGGTCTGTAGGTATGAGAGATACTCAGGATTTTATTCCTGTATATTCTATACAATTCCTGGTTACCAGACATGTAAAACAAGTTCTTCACTCTCATTGAATACTTTATTCCATGCGTCATCCAAGGCTTCGAGAGTTGCTTTGCTCTCCACCGGGACAATATTTTCAAACTTTACTAACCTTGTTGTAGAATGTGGAGAAAGAGTGATTTATATCACCTTGCTCTGTGGCGACAACAGTATCCCAACTAATTTATGCTAGCTCAGCGAGACAATCATTTTCGGAGGATTGAGAAAAATCTCGCCTTGTTCATAATTTTCCTTTAATTATACAGTTGCAGTTTTGATGCTATGAACAATGCAAAATTGTTAATAGTGGTCACCTATGTTGGGGACAACTATTCTTAGAGTTATTTTCATGGAGTTAAGTTTCCAAAATCTTGAATTCAGGATTTTGGAAATCGTTAACTCTAACTCTAGGTCATAACTCTACTGAAATAACTCTATTGATAGTTAACCTCACTTATGTTAGACAAAATAAATTCCCACTTTTAATGATGCCATCAAGCTTATTAACAAAAATGTTATCAATTAGTGTTGCAGAGTTATTATAAACTCGAGTTGGTTTATCAGCTGTAGGAATTAGTGCATAAAGTTGTAAGGAAAGAAGGAAATTATGTGCATAATTACAAGTTTCAGCAGCAAGAAGGTTTATATTGAAGTCCCCCATAATAAATATATTTATTTGAAACCTTAAGGTTTTCCAGTACTTCATCAAAATAGTCAAAATTACTGCAGGGAATTATGCTATCTGTATAACACACCACAGATAATGTTTGGATGCCCAGAAAAATGAACTTTGATCCATAGAGCTTGGAAGGCCTTGTTAGACGATTTTTCAAGAATTGTGTAATTCAGATGGTCTCTTATATACATACCAATGCCTCCAAATGCGAAAGGCGTTGGAAAGTCCTCAAACTGATAGTCAGATATAGACATGTCAAAGTTTAAAGTGTCAGCTGTGCTTATTTTAGTTTCTGAGACCCCAATTACAGAGAACCCAAAATTCTATTCATCTAATAAATGAAGCCAGAAATTTTCAATATTGCATCATAGACTTCTTAAGCTGTTATGAAGCAAAGAGAAATAACTGCTTTCAAAAACTTGACAGCTTATTTTTGCAGAAGATTAAAACTATGCGGCGGGTAGTAATGATTCTTCATATTTTCTTGTGACAAAAAAGAATCCGAGATTTAGAGAAAATAAATCTAAATCATAAAGGCTCGAAAGTTTATCTAGATACCTCTTAGAAGGTACATGTAAAGTATTGTTTGTTCATTATGTTATTAAACTGGCCAAGGTATGAAACAATGTCACTCACGCCATAAAAAGGCAGTTCACGAATGGCAGCACTAAGAGCCAGAATCCAGAATCTGGAACCCGGAAACCGGAAACCAGAAATATCCACAATTCGTGAGAACTACAACAACTTACCCACTCCTAGTAAACTCTGCTATAATCCCCACTCTCAAGTATTTAACTCTGAGTCGGAATTATAAACTGTAAAATAGATCTGACCTTGTTAATCTGGATATAATTAGAAGACTTGAGCATAGTGATGGCGTCATCAAGCAGAGTCAGTCCACATTACAATAAAGGAAACTTAAGACTTGTTTAATTCACTTTCCTTCTTTTTTCAGCTGCCTTGGGACAAAAATACCTCTTTGAAAGAACTCACTGACTGACAGGCGTGACTGAAGATGTTGACTATAGATTGAGGAAGAACAAACAGTGAATATGAAAAATTCACATGGTTTATTGAAGTTAAGTTAATTGGAGACGTCCCACTAGCACTGAATAGGTCAGGAAACAAGCAAGTTTTGAAGATTCTACCGAAAGGCAGATGAATATTTCACTTCAAGGCTGTCAACTAATGATATGTTCGGCTTGGATTAGAAGGTTTTTCAGCCAAGTTTTCCCACTTTGAACATACCATGGGCCTCCGAATGATGTAATTTCATGACACCCAAAATGCCCAAAAAGTAGAATGAAACATTCCAATAACCACTTACATGTAAAACTGTTGAACAACATGAAAGAAATATACCAAAAGGAAAGACCGAGACGCATGGGTGGACACAAATGGACAACATGGAAACAAATTGCATTTGGATTATCTTGAAAAAACTAGGCCCAGCATTTTTCAAGTTTCTGGCAAATCGCCTAGGTAAAGGTCGGTTTTGCGCAGAATCATCGTGTGTGTGATCTAACGATAATTTTATCATTAACCCAATGACTCCCAGGGGTTCCCCATTGACGAGTAAAATCGTCTGGCGTTAGACAGAGTAAAATACTAAGTCTGGCCGGTTTCGGCCGGTTTGGATGTTGATGGGTTAATGGAGACAGTTTTTCAGTGAGTGATTAAAGGAATTCCACATGACCATTTTCGAGTTTTAAACTGGTGATTAACTAAAGATTTTCCCTAAACACCCTAAAATAATGTGGTATAGCCAGTTTATAATTTCTTATTTTGGAGGCTGTGGTAATAGCTAGAACATAAACAAAGGAAGGAAAGACGGTAAGGCACAACTTTGGGCTAAACTTCAGGGCCCGGTTGTTCAAAAGGCGATTAATGCTAATCCCAGATTTAAAAATTACCAAGGAGTTGTACAACGCTGATATTTGGCAAAATTTTACATTAGAGGAAGTCAATATTGGAAACGAAAAATAATCAAAAGAAAGATGCACTTAAAAGTTGAAAACATTTTACCAAAGTTATGCTAATGCTGGATTAAGTTAACCGGCTTTTGAACAACCGGGCCCAGAATACCCGGCCACTTATTTGCATTTCATTGAATAAGAATAGGCTCTATTGTATTAAGTCTCGTTCTTCAAAGGATGCCGCATAGGGGAAACAATAGTGGTTAGCTGTGGCCGGGTATTCTGAAGTTGCTCCCAACTTTGTTTATTTAATAAATTTCAAATAATTATGATAACTTTTACGCAAACTTGACCATGTACAATAATCATTAATTATCATGAATGATCATTAATTTACTTGATGTCTCCTTGGAAACAGGGATTTCCACTTTGAAGACTTTATGATAATCAAGATTCACAAGAAATAAGGCCTTGATTGTTTAAAGGGTGGATAATGCTATCCACCGGATAAGCACTAGCAAAACCAATCGAGTTATCAAGTGGACTAGAAGTTGTAGTTCTCGCGAATTGTGGATAATTCTGATTTCCGGATTCCGGGTTCCGGATTCCGGATTTTAGTGCTGCCCAAACTTTCCTGTTTTAGTGGAAACAAGTCTTGATGCAACGATTACTCAGCAAAATCCTGTTTTGCATAAAACGTCTTGATATGTTTGCGGACGTAACTAAACATAATTAAATTACGTAAAAAATGCGACCGTTTACCAGTGTAGGTAAAAGTGCGGGGGAAAGTTAGCCTTCCACTGTAGCTCGAAGATGGCAGTATTATTTTGAAAAGTACATTCAAATCCATCAAAAATGAATTTTACTTTCAGTTTGAAGGAATCCTTCAATTAATTTAATTTACGGGAAAAAGTAGCCGACTTCTCAGAGCGAAGTGGCCAACGCTTTTCTTATTGAAAGCACTAACGGTGCATTAAGCTCTTGTCACTGCACACCGCGCCGAAGTGTTCAAATATCTATCCTGTTCAGTATTTTTAAATCAGAGCTACAATACGTTTTCTTGTACCTTATGTTCTTGTTTTTCTTCATTTCCGTAAAAACTGCGGCGAACTACAACGAAATTCAGCCAGCTTGACACTCAGTGATAGACTTTAGGACTTGTAAACGCGGAACATGTGCTTCGAAGTCGTGTGGTTGTGTTACATAAGTCGACCTCAGAGCCTGAGGTGTGACACGACACACAGGACATCTAACACAGGACAACTAACAACTCGGGGAGATTATCAAGAACTACAATCCTTGACAAAAGTGTTGGGGAGGTAGCTTCATTTTACAGGTAACCCCCCTCCCCCTTGTCAATGTTGGATTTTCCAGGGAAAAAAATGGTGACTTTTCTTGCTTGAAGAACTCCAACATTGAATAGAGGGTCTCAATGGGGTAGTGGCTTTTACGGCTAACGGTTAAATTTTAAGCTTTTTTACACCTAACGGTTAAATTTTTGGCCCTTTTACGGCTAACTTTTATTTTTTTTCCGTTACTGTTTCTGAAATTTTGATAATTAATTACCATTGTTTTACATTAGAATATAATAATTAACCAGAAATATAATAGTTAATGAGCATGGCAAAATCATGAAAAGTATAGGGAACATTCTCGGTTGACAAAAAATGTAATTTATCTGATCCACAAATACCGGTACATATCAATCCCGTACTGACTGTACTGCGTGCGGGACGTAGGAATTTGGAACTTTTAATTTCTAAGAAATAGAAGATGACTTCCGTTTAGGTTGTCAAAACGTTAGTCAATGTCATGTCAAACAGGCCTTCTCAGGACTATACTCTCCCGGACGATCGTACTTCACTCAGCTATATGACTCAGCGATTCAAACCATTTACGATTTTTTGTATTCCAAAACTGTCAAGTCCAGCGCTCTTAACCCTAGCGAAATTAAAACCATATGCCCAGTGAACCCACCCGCAGACACATCAAAAGCAAATGCCGACTCACGTGCTTTCTGCTTTCGCACAAAACGTCCCGAGAGCCGTCTTAAAACTTTTGTTTAGACCTAATTAGGCCTAGGGTTAGCTTTTATGCATGTTTAGGAAACTTTCTGTATTAACCTTAGGCCTAATTAGGCCTAAACAAAAGTTTTAAGACAGCTCTCGGGACGTTTTGTGCGCTCTCCTTTTGTGCGAGGCTTACACCACGTAGTAGCCGTATTTGACTTTTAATTAAGGCTACTTACCCGGTTTAGCTCGCTTTCCCCTCCGAGCCAAAGAAGAAGGGAAATTCCAGCTCCAGTTGTTGTTGAGTTAGTATGGCGTAATTTTCCGCTTTGCCATTAACCTTCGCCAGCCGATAAAGTTTCAAGTCAAACGACCCCTAGCAAAATTTCTTGGCCTGGTCATAGAAGCCAATCCTGGGAAGCCAAGAAAGTCAATCAAAATACTTTTAAAGGGAGCAGTATATTTGTGATCTTCACCGATTTGAATCCTTGCTTTAATTTGTCTCTTTCTATGGCCTTCTCCTCTCTAGTGCGATAGATACTAACAACTGCCTTCACTATCCATAGCTACAATCTCGATTTTAAATTTCTAGGGCACTTGATGCCCCATATCAGTTCACCCCTTCCCCACTTTTCAAAGACAGTAGGGAAAAAAACCTATGGACTTTTTTCGTGAATGCCCAAAGTTATTGCCCGATCAACATTGATACGGGGGCGAGGGGTTGTATTATGGGTTGCGCTAATATATTTTTTACGGTTAACGGTTTTCAATTTGTTTTACGGCTAACGGTTAAATTTTTAGCCCTTTTACGGCCAACGGTTAAACCCATTGATAACCTCTGAATATAGGGGAGGGGGCCACAAGAGCGTGGTATTAACCCAAATACTTCGCCAATAGTTAGAATAATCGAATTAGGTATTAAGTGAACTGATGCCCGCAACTTTCCCGACAACTTTTGACCACGATTGTAGACGCTCCATGAGCCTACACTGGGTTACCTGTGGTACGTGTAACTAAAAAAACAGAAGGGACTGAGTTGGGTGGTATAGGCCTTTTGCAACTAACGATCACATGGTACAAAATCCGCCGTGCTGGAGGGTAAGCTCATTATTATTCCCCCACTGGGCGGACATTAAAACAAAGAGACCTGAACTAGTCAAGCTTGACTTGCCTTTGTTTTAATGTCCCAGTGGGGGAATAATAATAAGCTTGCCCTCCAGCATGGCGGATTTTGTACCATGTGGTCGTTAGTTGCAAAAGGCCTATTGAACTGCAGCGTTTCAGTCAATTTTTTCAAGTCGCAGGACATTATTAAGACCATTTAAGGGGTCACCCAGACGTCGTGCCAGCAGAGGCCCTATGGCTAACACGTTCATACGGCGAAACAGATCTTTTTTCTGAGGTTTGAAAACCTGGCTACCGGCCTATTAATCATTTGTCAGAAAAAAAAAATCCTGTCATCTTTAGAAAAAATAGGCACGCATTGCGTACGTGTGGTAGTGCAGTAACACAGCGCTTTATTCCATATTGCCGAATAAGCTGTGTTTTGTCTTCCAGGAGATTCAAGTTGTCTTTGCGTGATATGTATCTCTAATGTTACATGATATTGTTTTGGTATTGTATATCATTGTAGTGCCATGGTAGAAGTCTTAGGTAAATAGTTCCCTGAGAAGACATGTGGTTACTAGCAAAGTACTAAACCCAGAAAGATTGAAGAAAATAAAAGGGAATCGAAAAACATTGGCTTCTAGGCTGACATGTTGATCATTTTCAAGTTTCCTCACAACTTCTTTTCACCACAAGTTTAAGCGTGCACTCTGAGCATCTCACAGCTTTGTAATACAAACGTTCATTGAAGTTAATCCCTATCTGGACGTAGCTTACTGAGCTTGTTGGACGACGTCATTGCACAGAGGTTCCACGTGTCGTAGACTATGGGTTGCATTGGTGTGCATTGCATCAGGATGGTCTTGCGCGCATCTGAGAAAGCCTTGTCATCTTTGGCCGCTCGGTCTTTCTCGTCCGTTTCTTCATCGTCGTGTTCTGGGGCGACAGCGTGGCGAAGTTTGGCAGCTGTTCTGGAGAAGAAGCTCTGCATTTGCACCCTGGTCAGGATGTCAGCAACGGTGAATTGGCGCTCACGGCCTCTTTCGTTTCGCGCATACCGCATTTCCCTTGCAACTTGTTCGAGGTCAGCTTTGTGGGCTGTCTCCTGGCCAATTCTAAACTTGTCCTCCTGGTACTTCCTGGCTGCCTTCTTGGATCCTTTTAGGGCCCAGCGTAGCTGTATTGACTCAACGGCCTCACATTGTTTAGCCTGGACGGCGAGAGTGGGCTAGGAGCTGTCTCCTTCAGTGAGCCTCTCTGCATAAAGTAGGAATGCGTGGTCTAGCAAGCTGTATTTTTTGTGAGGTCGCAAACAGCACCGACCAAACATGACATGGTTCTCGAGTTTTGAGTGACGCTGGTAGCTCTTTATGCAGCCATCTACTGGGCAACAGAAAAGGCCACTTTCTCCAGCACTCTCTTCAATGGCCTTGTCGTTGCTGGTCCTGGCTTCGGGTGGTTTTACCGGTTTCTTTTCCCAGCATGGGACAAAATGTACAGGTGACAATTCGAATACGTACGACTGACATGGTAGCTTACTTGATACTAAAAGGAAAGGTAAGGGGATAGGACACCATTAGTGGACATCATTACGTTGCAATTGCCCCATTCAACGGCGAGGTAATAAATATCTAGCTAACCATGTAATCAAGACCAACGAACAGATTTTCCCGGTCCAGTGTCAAAGACCTTTCACAAGGTCACCTGATTTTTGTCTGTGTAAACAAAGTTATTTAAGAGGCTGATTCCTTCCCAGTGCCTGGGTTCCTGGTGATAGTAATAATACTGATTATGAGGATACTTCAGATAGCTGATTGTAGCAACAATCATGGTATCCTTCTAAATAGAACCCTGTCTAGTCCTACGTAATTACTTACTGGCTCTGATCTGTGGAACCAGTGACAAGAGCCATTCGCACTCCGTTGATGCCACCGTGAGATGGCATAGTGTTATGGAATTCCCGCACGGTAACCACATTAGCAGTTGCAGCTTTACGATCGCACGCCACCTTTCCTCCCTGGGGATCGCTCAAGGCTACTCTCTCTATGCGTATGCCAGTGTCCTCACTCTTCCATCAGACGACATGCTGATACCATGGTGACCGACAGGGTCTTCAGTCTCTCCGTCCACATGTATCAGTGTATTTTTGAATCTGCAACTAATTCTTTCCGCCTTCAAAAATATTCACATCCAAACGTAGCGTATTCAAATCGATTTGCCCGACCACACGTATCTGAAACGTATCCGGAGTCACTCTAGTTCTCAGGACTCCTCAAGGAAACAGTAATATTTAAATGCTTTCACTTTTACAGTGCGCTATGTATCACTGGAGAAAAACTGTTGCAAAATGACCACCAATATTCGCAACAACAGGAAACTGGGATTGGCGGTATGATTTAACAGAAGCCTGTTGAAAAAGGGAGATTAAAGACACCGACGTAGGGCGTTTACTTTTAATATTTAACAATTATTCCTCGAGCCCGAATGGGCTCTGAGTCAATAGCCCATGAGGGCGAGAGGAATAATTGTTTTAGCAAAATCCAACTAGTTGGTCAAAAAAATATCGAGGCAAAACATCTTTCGCTAGTTAAAGCTAGACTTTAATTGTTGTTTTGGTTTTCAAAGCCGGCGCTTTTCGCTACTAGTGGGCTATAACAAATAGCCTACTAGTAGCTCAACCAATCAGAACGCAGCATTGATAATAGACCACTAGTTGGATTTTACTAATTATCGTTTATGCTCAGTGACAATATTACATGAAAGGCCAGAGTCAAAGAAGAAACATAATGCGCGAAGTGATAATTAACACCGTTGAAAGAAAAATTCAGCCTAATGCACTGAGCACTGAGTTAATAGAGGGGAATGGTTATGAAACCCGACGAATTTCTTTGTTGTAGGTTTTTGTTCTCTTTTTCGGCCTTGACCGTGCACAAAACACAATAGTTGTTTACTCCGCACTGAGGAACTAACCAATAGAAACGTGTTGATTACGTGATTCATGCATAGTGTATGAGCGCAAAACAAAAGATCGTGGACTTTCCAACCTAAATCTTGGCATCTTTGTTTTGCTCCTTTGATGTTTTCCGACCTTCAAAACCAGTCCCCTCTATTAACTATGCACTGAGCTTTAATGGTTCTGTCAAGGCAAGCGTGACGACCCTTTCCCCTCTCCGGGCATTTGCCATTTTGCCCTTCCCAATGGTCGGGCATTTATTACAGAGGGTTTGTTCGGGGCGTCGAGCATTTTCAATTTTTCCGGCAATAGGGAATTTTTTTTTTAGTATATTAGGAGAATATCTGCCTATTCACTTTGCTGTTCTGAAGACCAACAATACGATATTAAAAGGTAATGTTGAAGCCAAAGCGCCGTTTTTATGATATGATAAAATACTCATTCAAGCATTTTTGGTCATGCTTAGATTTTATATTTTTGCCATTTTTCCAAGAAAATGTTCATTCTGGTGTTGTCCCGTGGGTGGGGCATTTGTACACTTTCTTGTGTTCTGAAGTGGAATTTTTGTACGGAACAGCTAACCTCACTGTTTGCAGTTGTCCGAACAAAAAAATTACAAATTCCCAGGAGAGTGGTCACTCTTGAAATAATTTGTCAAATCACAGCTGGAAGAGCGAGGCCTGGACGCTAAATCTCCTTCAGTTCGGAGCCGATGCAGCTAAGGTGTACTTGTTAAGATCCTTGTAGCGTCCATCACCTCGAACGATGACAGTCACTGTTCCGTAATTCTGCGGACCGTTCAGACTGACCTCAACAAAGTTAGCGGGCCCACAAGGAATATCGTGGTATGGAGAATAGCCCTAACAAAACTGCGACTTAGTAACCACAAATTAGCCATAGAGACAGGACGTTATTCGAGACCGCTCAAGAAACCTGCAGAAAGAATTTGCCCAATTTGTAAAATAGAAATGGAGGACGAATACCATTTTCTAAATATATGCCCTGCTTACCAGGAAAAACGATGTTCGTTACTAAACTATTTGGAAAAAGAATATAGGATAAAAATAAGCAGAATGTCACCTAATAAAATATTCATGTTTCTGATAAACCCCCCTAACGGAAATGTTAAAATACAAAAAACTAATAGCAAAACATATATTCGAATGCTTTGAAAAAAGGAAATGGGAAGACGGATAAAAGTAAATACGTATACTCCAGGACTTAATTAATTAATAACTTTTTAGCCATGTATACTTTTGTTGTTTGTAATTCTTAGTTATTTGGAAATTGTGGTCGATATACTATTTATTGTACAAGGCTCCAAATAAACATGTCTGTCTGTCTGTCTGGAGTACCGGGGTTACATTTGCCTTGGTTGTATGTCTTCTTGCAAGCGTAAGTGGCGAACCCGGACTTTTGGTTATCAGCGATAACTGCGATGGTGATGTTGTAGTGAGGACGACTTGCAAAGCAATAGTTAAGTGCCAGAAACTGCTGTAATCCAGTGGTGGCTACTTCCGAGGATTGCATCTTGAAAACAGGAACAAGTTGACCTGCCAAAAAACTAATTCGCCGTTGTTAGAGGGAAAAACTATTCATGCTATTTATCACTCTATGCCATTAAAAAATTTCCGCGGAAGGCAGAATAGTACCTAGCTTCAGTTAGAGGGCATGCGCAATGTCCAATTTAACGCATAGCTTGAGAGGACTGACTGGACATAGCGATTGTAAGATATGATGACTGAGGATGTATCTTGCATCCCATATCGTGGAATGCCATCGATTAACAATTTGCCTATTTGCCATGATATTCGCGAATGCATCTGCTAAAGTACAATGTATGTAACTGAGCAACCAAAGCCAAAGTAAAGGGAGTTTTTGGCCTGCTTTCCCTTTGCCATGGTAACTTCGACTTCACAACACTGAGAGAACGAAATTTGTTTAGCAATAATCACGTTTTGATATGATAACACATTACGGAGTTTAAGATCTACGACGCGACGGTAACGAAAACGTCATTTAAAATTGCAAGTTCAGGTTTTTAAATCTTTTTCGTCATTATGTCGGTTGTCTAACTTTTAAAAACTAGTGCAATTTTCCAGGAACTGAATTAGGAGGTGCGGTGTTGAAGCTACGACAGAAAATTCAAATTCGTTGTCTTGTTTTCACGTTCTCCGTAAAACTTGAGAATTGGTCATCTCACGACGCAGATTTGCCGAAAACGTGAAAGAAATGTACACAAATGAAAACTGCATGTGCAGAGCGTGCAAAGCCACTGTTTTTGCTCATTAAATATGAAAAATTTGTGACGGTTCCGTTGCCGTCGCCTCATAGATCTTAAACTCCCTACTGTCGTCATCACGCGACGCTCTAGGGGAAGAGTAGGAGAGAACCCTGGGAACGAGGTTGATCACTTCATCTTTTTCTTCAGATTTTGAAAGATTGTTTGCTTAACACCTGCCTGGCAAAATGTTGAGCTTTGATTCTTGTCCAAAGACTGGTTACTTTGTGTAAGTTTTGTAATTCACGGTCCGCCATTACACACGTTCAAAACTGACCGACTGGACCTGAGGGGATTGGATATAGGGAAAAGTGACGTCATTCACACATAGTTATTCTAGGGATTTGTTATGAAACCCTGGGAATTTCAAAAGCAGGAACAATGCAGTCGCAATTAGATGTTGAACCGACCGTGACCCTGCACAATCTTTTGTTTTTGGTTCGCAAGTTAATTACGAAGAAATTAGTCGAAGCTTTTGATTGGTTATCCTGGCGGAAAAAGCGTGTTTTTGTCGGGTTTTGTGCAGGGTCAAGGCCAAAAAAGCAAACAAAAACATGAAACAAAGAAAGTTGTCGAATTTCATAACCAGTCTACATCTATTAACTATGATTCACCCAATAGCTTAATTTCAGCGTGTAAACGCAGTTTATTATGTATGCAAAGCACGAGTTTAAAAATGTGAAAGCCCGAAACTCCCGTGCTGCATATTAATTCCGTCGCGATCCCGCTCTCTCAAGATTTTAAAGTTAGTAATGACGGACCATTAAATAGTTCCAGTTAAAATAAACATGAGTCTTTTTGAAATTAAGGGTTAAAACTAGGGTCACTTAGTGTTTAGTTAACACAGTTTTAAAATCCAAAGGAAAAAAAGGATTTGATTTTTTGATTATAGTACCTTTTTTAAGATTAATGAACTAAAAGTAGACGAAATACTCTGCGACAATATTCACTTTGGCCAGTGTCGCATCTCATCCACAATTTATTCCCATCTTCAACAGAAGTTTGCAAATGTTACACAACATTGCCACTCATATTATAAACTTAACTGAAACAGTGAACATTTGGACATTTAATGAGCTCAAAATGTCAGACAAAAATTAAAATTCACCGTTACTTGTGGTAACCACTGCGCACCTTTTGACAATGTAAAGACAAATATACTTTGTACGCATAAAAAGTCTTCAAGTCTTGAAAAATAGGAAAACAGTAAGATTACCCTTTCATTCCCAAAAGACCTTGTAACGGTTTCTGACGCCATATTAGGGACTTTAGGGAGCTTACGAAACGACGACGCCGACGGCAAAGACGACGCTACAAAACAATAGGTTTAGTGAGCAAAAACAATGGCTCTGCACGCTCTGCACGTGCGTTTTACATTTTGGTACATTTCTTTGCCGTAATCTCCTAAATGACGACGTGAAATGACCAAATTCAAGGTTCTCTGGAGAACTTTAGCACATAACGATGAATTTTCATTTCTCTCTCTACGCTTCCAACCCACTCATACAAGTTTAATTCCTCGACAGTTACTACACATTTTTAACGCGAAACTACATGAAATAGCTTCGTAGTGATATGAATAACCTCCTCGTTTCGTAAGCTCCCTTTTAAGATCTACGACGCAGTCGACAACGAGAACGGCAAAAATCAACAATGTCATTGGTTAAACGAGGAAAAATCCAGGGGCACCCAGCGAATCTGTTCCTCACTTTATCTGTTCCCCAGAGAAATCTTGCTGACTGGCAAAAATACAGGTGTTCCGATGAGCTGGCCGGGAAATTTATTATTGATAGAGATTTTGCCTGGGAATTACTGACTTACCCGAGCTGGCTGTATAAACTCTGAAGAAACCAACCAATTTTATCTAGCTGTCTTGTCTTGGTGGGAAAAAGGAACAGATAATGCTTTCCCAGCAACCCTGAAAAACACCTGAAAATGCCTTAATAACATTTATTTTCATTAACTGGGGTATAATCATACATTTTACAACAAATTAGTCGTTGGGTTCCCCTGGACAAATCATCGTGCTGCACGTGCGGCACGCATTTTAGCACACATTCGTGAGGTACTCGTGACAAAAACGACGTGAAATCACCAAAGTGAGATAATCGACGTTTTGGCGACAACGCGAGCGTACATGTACAAATGTGAATCTTTTATTCTCTCTGTTTACTCTGAAACCGTTCGTACCAATTTACTTTTAGGACACTTCGTCCACGCTGCGCGACGTGAACGAATGGAATAATCGCGAAAGACTTACGATATTGCGAAGTTATACTCTGAGGTGACGTTTTCGTCGACGTCGACGTCCATCTTCAAGTCCCTATACGACGTTTTCAGCCAACCTCGAGAGACACCAATAACAATAGTTAAATGTACGACTTCTGGCCCCAGTTGTTCAAACGATGGATAGCGCTATCCGCCGGATAAGTCACTATACAGTGGATAAGCAATTGCACTATCCAATGGATAGTGATTTATCCGACGGATAGCGTCATCCACTTTTTGAACAACTGGGTCCTGGTGGACGAACAAAAGAAACTAACGACAGATCTTTTGTTTTCGTCCATCAACATGATGGGGGTGACGTCACGTGAAAACCTCCTATTGGTTGGGGGGCAAACGAGGCTCAAATTACTGTGCCAATGAATGTATAGGATTTTTGCCGACTTTAAACCCTTATAAATCCTTTAATGTCTGACGGTTCTGGATAGCGAGAATACCTCTCAAAAAGCAATTCTATTGAGATTACTTTCGTGAAGTATGGCGATCAGAATCAAGCTGTAACGACCATAAACGACAGTTATTTCAAGTAATTTAATAAACACAACTTTTAACTTAATTGTTCTGGGTAAATGTCGCACTATCATAATAAATTCAATTGAATTATAATTTTGTTATCGAACCATGAAAATTTGCAATTTAATTGTATCATTATCATTATCGTAATTTTGTTACTACAGAAATGATACAGCTATGATAAAGAACACAACTATGTTAGAGCTATGATAAAGAACTTCTTTGATTTTTTATTGTTCTTGGGTGCCGGCCAGGGGTTTCATTAGAAGCCGGTCACCGGCGGTATACCGCCGTCTGTTAGTCAGAAATTAGCCTCGATCTCATCGCCGGCTACTCTGCCTTGATTTTCACTCAAACTCTTGTAAAAGACCACAGTGATCACTGCTTGCATTGGTTGGCCCAGGCATCTTCTTCAAAAGTTTTTGAAACCGCTGGTGGCCATCATTCTCTTTGGGAATGACTGATAGCTTGCCGACAAATCGGACAGGTATCCCTGTGGGGCACAAAAACAAACGAAAAATTACTGAGACTGTCAACATTACATCTCATCCTGATCAAACGTTTTCAAATTACCGCTTAACTTCAAACTGAAATGCACAACAATTCCTGTTTGAAACTTAATTGACATGACATTAACAAAAGCATTTTTGTTCTCTCGGCCTCCTTTGTCGTTTCTCCTCAATGACAAAGGAGGCGGAGAGGAGAGAACCTGGGAACGAGGTTGTGAAATCTGAGGAAGAAGACACTGGTCACTGACTGAGGGCAAATACAGTAAAAACTCCCATATACGAAGCTAGAATTTTCGAGGTCAGACTGAACAGGTTCTTATATTTTAGGGTAGTTTTTCACAATGAACCAATTTCGTTACATTAAAATAATTAATTCAGTCCTAAGCAAAAGGCATCATCTCGAAGCTCTGGGGAATAAATATAAGGATTTGATACTTTTTGTTTAGGACTGAATTTTAGTATATCGAAATTGGTCTATTCAGGCTGATTAGGTTCTTAATCGGTTCTTATTTTTCATAGGTTGTCCTAGTGTAACCATGGCAGAAACAACGTACTACTAAATACATAATGGTTCAGCACTTGCATTTTCAACAACAAAAATGCTTGCCGTGTTAGCTACACAATAACATACACAACTTTTTGTCAGAAGTTTCTCACAATTAAAATCAAGAATTTTGACCAGCGGAATTTAGTTTTATATAATAACCTATTTTTCTTTGCCAGGCTTAACATGTTCTTATATTTTTGGATATTTAAATGCAAAATTTCTGCCTGTTGGTTCTTTAAATCAGTTGGTTCTTATATGCGGGTTTTTACTGTATTCCCCAGTAAGGTCCCGGGCAATTGACATTAGTAAGTTGTTTATAATTTTATGGCATCGTTTATTTGAACGATCGGACAATCTTTGAGCGGTAATCTTTTATGTGTAAAACTAAATTCCGCTTCCTGGGGCCCGTTCATTTTTTTCGAGGTAGGGGGGCTGGTGGGATTTGGGGGGAGGGGGGGGGGGCATCTTAAAAAAAATAAGGGAAAAAGGGGGTGGGGGCACATAAAATATTTAAGTAATGCTTTAAGATGGGATATGTGTATGACGGGCCTGCGCGACTCCTGCCATTCGCAAGTGATTCTAAAAACCTATGCCTTCAAAGTCTAGCTCTGACTAAGGTGTCTTTTAACGACTTTCCTTTGAGATATGATAGTATGAGTGGCTCCTTAAATACTCCTCTAACGTGCGGTTGGTTTTGAACAAGGTGCCATTTCCCTTAAATATGTGTGTTCTTGAGGTTAGGTAAAGCCGGGTGGTATTGTGTAACAAAAGGCAATATTTTCTTTTGTGTGCTGTTGTCTTTGTTTTCAAGTGACCTCTCTCCAAGTTAACTTCAGATAGGAATTTTTCTGAAAATTTATTTGGGAATCCGCTGTTCTTTAGACGAAGTTGTGGAACTCTGCATGTTATTATTAAACATCAAGGCTGACGAATTTGTTCTTAGGAGGCGTAGCGCTTCTCCTTTTATGAATCATTCCTTAACGCCTGGTGCATGACACGAATAAAAATTCTCTGTCCGTTTGTAATGTGTTCGCACATCAAGGGTGGATTCTCTATTGAATCTCTCGCCTTTGTAAACTTTTGTGTCTCAGAATGTAATTTGTGAGTCTGATATTTCAGCCGAAAACACAGCAGTATAGAGATTCAAATGTAAAGCCTCATAGGACAAAAACCATTGCCAAATGAATCCTACAGGAACCGCCTAAAAGAGGCATCCATTCAAATATGTACTCAAGAAAGCAAAATTATGACAAAGGCAACAGAAACCAGACCATGCACAAGGGATTCATGTAGGCCTGTCAACCCTTTTTAACACTGCAGGGAAAGGGGTGGGGGTTACCGAAAAAAGGTACCTCTATTGGAGGAAGGGGGGGGGGGGGGTGTCATGGGAAAAAATTTAATGACTGGGGGGGGGGGTCATGCAACCTTTTATTTAGAGTTAAAAAAATCCCACCAGCCCCCCCTACCTCGTAAAAAATTAACGGTCCCCTATAATAATTATTGTATTGTTGTGATGAAAAAATTATATTCCGCTTGTTGAATACTGTTGGTGTTTCGCTCAACTTGAATTTCCCGGGAGAGAGAAGAAATACGGAAACGGGTCATTTCCATGGCAATGGTTCGTACCCTAAAATTTTGACAAAAGACCAGCCAATCAGACTGCTCCATTTAGGCCGAGAACAGTGTGCGATATAACAAACCTACTTAGCATCACGACTACTAAAGAACTTTGCATCATGAAGCTGGCCCCCAAACAAAACCACAGTTTTTGTATAGCACTGTCCTCTCTTCAACCACTTGTTTAAGAAAATTACCTAAATTTAGTCCATCTCCCTATGGCAATGTATCAATCCTTCTAGTGTTCAACAGTTTTGCATAAATTTTATTTTTGCACAATGGTTAAACCGTTTGTTTTTAGCTGTAGGAAATTCAAGATTAACTTGCCAATACTTACAACCAAGAAAAACAGTGCAGAGGAACAGCTGATTTCTCCAGCACCATCAGAGCCACAAAAAGCAACCACTCTAGAGTTCAATAATCATACACGTACATTGTATCATTTTACTGTAACTTACAAGTCTGACTTTACACGCATCTCTACGTAACACTTGCGATGCATCTTGTGGGAACACGAGAGTACATGACATCCAAAAAGGCCCATATCCTTCAAAAAAAAAAATGTTCTTAATAGAAATTCACAGACATGCAAGATATAACGTCAATACAATCGAGGGGTGCTTTGCACTTGACAAATTCTTATTTTTTATTTTGTTTTTGGAACAAGAACTTTATTGAACACAAGAACAGGGGTACAAAAAAAAAATACATCACACAAAAAGACTAAATTGGGTAAATTACTTACAAAAGTGCAGTTATAAGGCTCACAATACATGTGGAACTTAAACAAAAACTAAGTAAGACAAAAAGTTGTGTGTAAGGGTGAAAAATTCTCCCTTGTGGGGGTGGGGGGGGGGGGGGGGCGATACTCCCCACAACTCAGAAAGAAATGTATGCAGTTGCTTATTTCCTAAGAAATTTTCTTTGACAAATTATTTTGGTTTAGGAATCAGTTTTAAAGAAATGCTTGATTTACATGTACCCAGCTTGCTACCTTTTTGGCATCTATATTTGTTTGTTCCAACACCTCTTAGTTATAACAGTGTTATGTTTTCTCTTGTCGCTGTATTTTGTTTTAAGCCAGTCTCTGAGTCGGTCTTTTTTCGGTTTTTCTGTTCATTCTAGTGTTGTTACATGCAGTGTGTTGACAAAAGCAGACAAGTGACTAATTTTTAAAAATGGCGTGACAAACACTCTTAAAGATAAAACAAGACATGTTTAATCGTTCAACAATCATCTTCAGTTGCGAAGTGAGATAGTGACATACAGTTCTTTGTGATCTGAATTTATGATAGCGCGGTTTTCAATTGAGTGTCTAAAGTAATTACCAAATTGCTTTGGTTTTTCATTACTTCCTTCAGTGATTGGTTCAAAGTTCTCGTGCCACTTTTTCAACCAATCACAAGTGAAACCAAAACCAATCGTGGCTAGCGTGTGCACATTTTCCCATGCTTTGCGTCGGCTACGTGTAATTACTTCAAGTTTTGATTGGTTTACTGGATTGTCTCAGTCCTTTTTGATTGGCCAAAGTAATTACTTTGGTTTTGGTTTTACTCGATTGAAACTCGCTAATAATAGTAATGACCTGTGAATTACATTATAACTGACAACAAATAGAAGCGTCAGACATTAAGACATACATACACACATACATCTTAAGCTGTATACATATTGTTTACTAATTATCAGGAGCGGATCCACACCGCTTTCCACCGTTTTACAGAAATCTGTCAAAATTTTGAAAAGTAATATACATTTTTTAAGAAACGTAAATTTCCAAATTGAAATCTCGAAAATGGCCTGAACAATTATTTTTTTCGTCGATGTTTGGGCACAGACATGCTTTGGCCGTGTTATTCCACCCGGAAAGTCATTTGTTACTGTCTACATGGTATGTATAGGTAATCACATGAGGCCGAGTACTATTAAGGATTAATTGCACGAGTGCAATTAACCCTTAATAGTACGAGGACTCATGCGATTACTTGTTTATCAATAAAGGGAAAAATTACTCTTGATTACCAAAAATGCCCTCGATTGAGAAAAAATGCCCTCTGTCTCAGCCAATCAGCGCTCAGTAATTTTGCCCTTTACTGATAAGTTACATAATCAGTAACGCAGTGAGTGACTTCTCAACTGCACTCACATGATCACATGTTTGCTGCCTAGTGAATGTCTCAGAAACAAGGGAAAGGGGACGTTGGAGAGTTGAAATCCAAAATCACCTAAAAACTCTTTTGTTTTTTTGGAAACCAGTCATTATTTATCCTAGATCCGCCCCTGATTATTTATTCACTTAACCTTTTTTTTTTTTACTCTATTTTATTAGTGTTTGTCCTTTGCCTTCAAGAACTGTGTGTGGCCATCGTTAATAGATGTAGGCTGGTTATGAAACTCGACAAGTTTCTTTGTTTCATGTTTTTGTTCGCTTTTTTGGCCTTGACCCTGCACAAAACCCGACAAAAACACGCTTTTCTCGGCAGGATAACCAATCAATAGCTTCGACTAATTTATTCGAAATTAACTTGCGAACCAAAAACAAAACATTGTGCAGGGTCACGGTCGGTTTAACATCTAATTGCGACTGTATTGTTCCTGCTTTTTAAATTCCCGGGGTTTCATAACCAGTCCCTAGATTAACTATGGTGTGGCTTAATGTCTTGTGGTTCTATTTGTTGTCAGTTATAATGTAATTCACACATCATTACTATCATACATGTAAATCCAAATGACAACTGTATCTCACTCACTTCACAACTGATGATGATCGAAGAATGGCCGAAAAATGTCTTGTTTTAACTTGAGATTCAGTGTGTTGTAATAAGGTTCTGCCATTTTAACAGTTTGTAAAATCATCGATGAGGTACATTTCCAAATGTTTGTTCGTAGCTGCTAAGCAGCTTCTGCTACCAACAAATGTCTCGTATTCTTTAAATCTGTAATTCTATATAAATTAATTCACTTTCTTTTGTATCAGAACTGTTCTGGTACAGATTTTGTGCTGTCAGAGCGAGTGCTTCATGGTGAAATAAATAAGTAGAGTGCCAGTATATCAACAGCTGCTACAATCAGAAAAAAATCTGTCAATTAAGTTTCTATTACATTAAACATATAAGATCAGCTCCCAGGCAAAAAAAAAAATTCTCTTCAAAAAGCGTTCCTTTACTGATGGCAAATGACACAAAAGGCACAAAAATTATTGACACTAAAAGTAATGTCAGGACAAACCTCCAAGCAAATACAGCATTTATCATGGGCTGAAGATGGCCTGCATTTGTGCTTATCTTGGAAACGTCTATTCATACAAAGACCACAAATGTCACAGTGGAATGCCTTGGTCCTGTAACTCCTAAGCAACATGATAAATTTGACTCAGTACTGACAAAACTACCTCAGTGTAAGAATCGTCTCCTAACAAGAGCACAATGCATGTACTGTACGTAGATTTGTAGCTTGATCACAACAACCAATGAGGTCATGGGTTTTAATATGCCTCTCAAACCAGACAGTGCTGTTTTTTCTTTTCTAGAGAATTACAAGTGCATCAATTAGCTTAAATTAAATAGCTGTTACTTTCATAATATTCTAACAAGCTATGAGTGGATGTAACAACAATGTTTCTTCAATACACCATTTGCTGTTCATTTGCGCAAAATATACATTCATTTACGTCAACAGTTGAAACTACATGTATACGACAAATATACATTCATTTAGCACTTCCATGAACTTCATAAACCCATTCACACCTCAAATCCCCTAGGACGCCCCCAATTCACGAGTAAAATTGTCTGGCGTTAGACAGAGTAAAATCTACCAACTCTCACTTTCAGGGGTCATTCGGTTAATGGGACCATATTTTACAGTACAGTATAGTAACAAACAGAGTATGCTGTATGAACAAGTACACGTACAGTGTACAATTAAAATGTGCTTCATTTTATATCTGCTTCAGCAAAATTGTGCAAAAAATAACAAATTTAAATGATAATGTACATGTAAATACTCTTGTATTTTTGTTCAGTATTTTAAAATACATGTAACCTACGCATATGACACTAATTAATATTTTTTCTTCCTATTCTTTATTCGAAAAATACCAACGTTTGTCAGTTCAGGTTTATGATTGACAATTTTCATTAAGTGATTCTATGATGGCGCAATTGAACGTGTGTCTCTATGCAAAGTGCATTATTTTATTGTATGTCTAATAGACACCATTCAGGGGATTGTCACACTATGCAACTGATTTTCTATTGATGTTAACGATTAACAACTGCGCATGCAAGATTGAAAGTATATTATTTTGTTATCTGTGATTGTCCAAGGGTGAAATTGTTCATCCACAATGCTATTGAATGTAAATACACATGCAAATAGCATTATTGAAAATTCGTTTGTGTTAATAAAGTTCATGAGGTGCTAATGAACGAATATTTATCGCATAGTTTCAGCTGCTGAAAATGTATGTATATTTTAAGTAAATGAACAGCAAAAGGCTTAATTGGTAATACACTGTTAGCACTGGATACGAAACTCAGATCTGTTTCAGATGGAAAGCACTGTCTACTCTTGATAACAAAAACACAAACTGCCATGAATGACAAAAGACACGCACGTTTACATGAGTCAACGCAGACCTGCAGATGCAAACAGAACTTCTTTCTGGTTATGCAGTCAGGGTATGGACCATTACCATGGAAACGGTCCTTTTCCATAGTTTTTCCTTCTCCTGGGAAATTCAAGTTGCGTGAAACACAATAAAACCAACAGATTCTTGAAGAATTACAGTGTATGCATTGCATAATTCCCAGAGTATCAACTGTAGATTTTGAGTCAATTAGATTCAAGATAGTAAAATAAGTACAATGTATGCATAAATGACTCACCTGCACACCCCACATTTTTCACAGTGATACGGCTCATTGTCTACATTGCTGAGGTGTTTACAGATACTGCAGAAATAGGCAGCCATCTTTAGAGTACAATTTTGGCATGTGGCACCATTTCCAATCTACAAATTTGTACAGAAAATGAAAAAGAAAAACAATGATATTGCCAGTGCCATAAATGCCTGCCAAGCACGATTAATCCCATATAATAATTATAATTTGTTATTAATTTTACCCGTCAATGGGGGGTGGGGGGGGGGGGGGGTGGTTCAAGGGTAAATGGGTTAACATAGACCATTATACAGTCATATTATTAATTTTCTTGCTTCAAATCTACATGCACTTCAAAAGGATTGTTTAATGTAAAGGGCACAAGACAAAATGGAAGAGTCATTTTCCTCAAGAGTGATAAAATAATTTTCTTGCACAAAGGTAACAATGGGCAAAATTATATTATAAAATGGCCCTTTATACATCCTTAAGCCTTAGTCATTCAACCTACTGTAAAATAATGTAAACGATGTAATGGAGATCAATTATTGGTAAGTATATCAAATTTGACAGTTCTGCTTCAAATGCTAGCACAAAGCAATATTGAACACCTTTAGTTTAAAGAGAGCTTTGGATGGATGGGAGCGACAAGCATCCATCCAATCAGTGATGCACTCTATTGATTGAAGGAATCTGATAAAAGGGAGTCACCTAATTTAAAGAGGGACATAGTTTTTGAGTGGACCGAGACGTTAACCCATTGTCACCTAAAGTCTGCCCAACTGGCACATAAAATGTCTGGCATTAGCCAGAGTAAACTATATGAGTCGCTACAAGGTGGGGGAGTGTTAATTACCCACTGAAAGAGACCTTTTTGTGGACTGAAGTTGAATCAAATAATTATTATACATGTGAGCCTCCTCCTCAACCTCATTCCCAGGGTGTCTATTCTCTGCCTCCATTGACAATGGAGGCAGAGAAAAGAGACCCTGTGAACGAGGTTGCCTCCACCTGAGAGCTGCAAATAACTTTCTTTCTTATTATAATTAGAGGTGGCTGGCCTCGAAATTGTGACCAATAAAGTCGCCTTTGCGACTGAACTTTTTCCCTTTGCGACTAAAATATCTGGAGAAGTTGCAAATTTGCGACTTGTTTTCACCTTTGCTCTCTCAAAAACAAAGGGTTAGCAGTTGCCACTCTGCTGCTACTTTTCTTAACATATATGAGGAAATGACAAAATTATTTTGGCTAAATGGCAGAATACCCTGCCACGCTGAAGCTATAACCTAAATTGGGTGGATAAGCGGACACACACTCCAGTGGAAACACCGAGCTTTACTTTGGTTCCCAGCCATGAATTTTCTTTTAATCTGAAGACAGACTACGTGAAATCTGAAATCTAGCACTTCACATTACACTTTATTCAGTTAACTACGTGTAATTTTAGCTGTGATGTTATGTGCACAACTAGACTCCGTTCATTTGATCATTTGCCATTTCAGTGGTTTCTTTACACACAAATATTGCAGACTCATATTTTATTTTGAGAAACGGCTGACAACACAATGCAGTGTCACGATTTTGTGACTAAAATTTGTGAAATTGTGACTGGATTTTTCTGTTAATTTTGAGCCCTGCGTAGATTAAAATATTGCAAAATCTCAATTCTGATTGGACAAAAACCCAATTTGGTCTGATTGTTTTTGCTTATACTTTTAAAATGTTTGATTGTAATGGCATTGGGGAACAAATTCTATATACCACCATGAATTATGACATCTTTTTGTTGCAGATAAACATGTGGTCCTTTTTGGATGAAAAGTTAATTAATTTTGGTCTTTAATTTTAATTAATTTGAACTAAAGCACCTGAATGCTTAATTTAACAACAGATTCATGAAAGTTATGATTGGTTTAAAGTGGAATGATTTATTTATTAATTTTTTTTAGAAGAATACAAACGTTTTTAAGCATGTGTGGTCAAGAAAAAGAAAAGTGATTTGGTAAGGTGAAGTGCTACTTGTCTCTTGAGTGATTTAGCAAGGCCAAACATTATGTGCTGATCTTTTTTTTTGCTTGATAATGTTAACACAAATTTCACTGAAAGATACACATGTATGAGCCCTGGTGTCAATTGCATCATGTAACAAAAAATGCAATACTTAATTTGTTGGATAGTTCACATGTTATCAAGTATACAAAAATTTGGATTTATCAACGGAGTTGATAATGTAAATTGGCCACCGTACAGAGATTCTAATTAGAATCTCTGTACGGTGGCCAATTTACATTATCAACTCCGTTGATAAAACCAAATTTTTGTATACTACTTCCCCACCGACGCAGCACCACAGTTTCTTTAGAAACTACCCCTTCATTCATTTGTTATCAAGGTAGTTTTATTCCATGTGTGCAAATTATGACATTTTTTAATTTCGAAGACATGTTTCGATGTTACAAACATCATCGTCAGTTACAAAATATTTGAAAAACCGTTAGGACTTATATAACAACTGGGCGAAACTTGCATAATCAAATATGATTAAGTGACAAGAAATACATATTTGAGTGAGTTACAGAGTGTTAGAAAGAATGTAGAGCCTAAAGCGTAAGTGTCAGGTTGACATGATGAACTTGTTGGTTTAAATTAGGCTGTTCCCAATTTATATGCATAGCCTCCTTGAGTTCATCACGTCAACCTGACACTTACGCTTTAGGCTCTACATTCTTTCTAACACTCTGTAACTCACTCAAATATGTATTTCTTGTCACTTAATCATATTTAATTATGCAAGTTTCGCCTAGTTGTTATATAAGTCCTCGCGGTTTTTCAAATATTTTGTAACTGACGATGATGTTTGTAACATCGAAACATGTCTTCGAAATTAAAAAATGTCATAACTTTCTTAAAGATAACGATTTGCTTTCTGCTGTCTCGACCTTTTGGTTCCATGATCCACGACATAGTAGCCAGATATGTGCAAATCAGTTGAAATCTTTGCAATCTGTCTGAACAAGACATCTAACCAAGTCATTGTCAGACAAACCAATTTTGATCGAACAGTGTTGAATGACTGACATTTATTTGCAGTTATTTTCTCAGTGAGCTGCAATATTAGTTTCTCTCAAAATTGTCTCTGGAAAAGTCCCAAACTGACTTCTGTTTTACGCAAAAATTTCATAATAATTATTACCGGGGGGGCAAAACGCTCAAAATTTGGGCAATAAGGAAACGTCCTTGCGGTTGATCTTAAAACATTTGAATTGCTCGGCTGCTGATCTGTTGACCACTGGCATTTGCTGCAGTTCGCGCCAAACTTTCACGCCATTTTTAAGGTGGCGCGAGAGATCAAAGATGAAAGAATGTTTTAGTTCCAAGTTTCTTCGTGGTCTGTACCATCGACTCTTTGGGCGACGCCGGCATTTGAAACTTTTTCAGATCAAAGGGACTTTTAAGGTGAGGTCAAGCAGCCTACAAGGCTTCAGGCAAATATTTAATTTACCGTTAGCAATTTATTTTGCATAAAATTTATGTGAGGTTCTAAAAACTCTTTGTTTCGAATACGTACAGTTTTATGACTTTTAATTAAGGATTGTAAACGACTGTTTCTTTCCTACATTTTGAGGGAGTAAAAAACGAATTTCAACAATCAAACATTCGGGCACTGTGTAATCTTTTCGGGCAAAAAGGACACCGCCCCCAGGTCAGATCATGCACGTACGCCTATGTTACCGTACAAAGGTCAAACAGCTCAGACACATCAATTACAGTGTATTATTATTTCAACTGCTTTTAATGACCAAGGCTGTAATATTACAAACTGACGGATCAAAACTATAAATGACCAGAAGCAAAATTTTCAGCGAGCATGTGTAAAATACCAAAAGCTGATTGGTCGCATAAATGCTTAATGATGTCAAATATCATTACAAAAATATGTCGAGTGTTTCATTAAGCTGAAAACTGGAGCCAGTCATTTTTATTTTCAACATTTATACCCGATTTAATTACAGCATAAATCAATCTCACCTCCTGTACAAAGCCACATTTGGAGCACTTGAGGTGTGTTGCATTTGATGCCTCAGCTTTACAACACCCTCTTGAGTTATGGCATCGATGGCATGGCATGAACTGCTCACAACAGGAAAACCAAGAGAAACATTTCCGTTTGTAATGTTGACAGGTCTCTTTCGCAGTTTGTTCTTCAGCAATAGCAACCTGTGTACTGTCTACATTTAATGCATTTCCCATGCTACCGGCATCACGTTCTGCCTGCACAGCAGTCATACCCTGTGTGGAAATATCTCTATTACCACATAACCCAGAATGAAGGGTCTCACCTGATATCTCAGGGTTATTGAAATGCTGTTGTGATGGCCAAGGTTGTGGTGCAGCTAGTGGAGGCAGCACTTGAGTGTCATCATCCTTGTAGAGATCCTCAAAGATAGATTCATCCTGAGAGTGCCTGGCTAGGAAATTAACTTCTAAACCATCAGCTACTTCAGGATCAATGACCTGTTCTTGTAATACTGAAGGTGGTGGCACAGCTTGAATATGCTGCATTTGAGTGCCCATGTGCAGATCCTCAAGAATCGTTATATCACAAGAGTGCTTCATGATGAAATTATCTGCTAAACCATCTTGTTGTGGCAATGGAAATGGTAGTGGTCTAGCTACCGGTAGCTGCATTTGAGCATGCTGTGGTCCATGATCATCTTCATGGATGCTCCCACTTTGGGAGTAGTTGGCTTTGAGATCACCTGCCAATGTCTCGGATTGCTGTGGGGGAAGCGGTGCTGTAGTTGACCGTCCAGGCAGTGAATGTTGTCTCTGCCTGTCTCTTGGTCGAGCACCCTCCTCTTGCTGTCCACTTGATGGTATCAAATCAAGGGAAGTGGCATGTGGAAACATACTGGGCTCTGTTCTGTCACTTAGAGTGGCTTCATTGATTTCAGTTTGTGACAATGTACTGTCTACACTTGAATGATGCTCATCACTGCTGTTAATGTCCATGCCTTGCGTGGTTGAATGGCTGTTTGCAACACCGTCTTTTTCAAATGTTTCTCTTGTACCTAAAATTCAAATCAAGGGTTATGAGGTTGCAAAATCTTGCTTCATGCTTTTGTGTCTGCCTGAACTTACGATAATTGTTTCAACAGGAGGAAGCGTGGTCGAGTGGTTAGGGCATTGGGTTTGCATGCGGCTGCTCTGGGTTCAAATCCCGTTCTAACCTCTGGTTAGGATTTGTTTCCGGTTGTCCCAGATTCAACTCTACCACGCTTTGTAAATAGCCAACTGGTTGCCTCCTGCCAGTTGGGGTTCTTAATAATGTTTCTGTTAAGTTTGAATTGTTTCTTTCACATTGTTAAAAGTGGAGTGCCTGTAAACTAGCTTGATAACTAAGTGCACTTCCACTATAAACAACGCATTAAGATTAAGATATCAAGATCAGAGACATCAATTGTTACCAAAACTGTGCCAGTGTAAAGAAAGGTGAAGGCCAATCAACTTTTGATGAAAAAAGAGTGCCCACGACCACAGGGATTAAATCCTAAATTTGGCTCAAGAAAATCAATGTTTTGATAGTGAATTACACTTTTTATTATACATTTTTTGCAGAAATACATTTGAAACACAAAGTCTGTAGACATCTTATTCGCCTTGGAACAAGCAGGAAAAACGATACAATGTAGCTGGTCTTAAAAACTAAACAAGGATAAATCAGCTTTTCTGGAGGATCGTCTTTTCATAGAATATTGTAAATTCTAAGCACTGTACAGAATGCAAATAATTATTTGATCATGTTAATTAAAGTTTGCAAAGTGTATCGACATAATGATTACTTTATGACAAATGTCCAGGCAGACACACATGCCTACAAGGGACTTTTTAGTCAGCTATCAGTTTTATCACTCAAACAATAAATAATTAATTATTATAATAATTACCGGTATTATCAAAAGGCTACACATTATCCCATAAATGGCAAATGTCAATGTGCATGCCATCTATGAAGTACAGACATTGGTTGAGCACTAGACTAACTTGTGGGAGGTGAGGTCATTGAACAATCAGCACACAAATTAATAACAATAGACACCTTGGGATATATATGACTACATGTATATACACGTTTGTAACTTTAGGTCTGAGAACAAGAAATTAGGGAGCTTAAATAGAGACAACAATGAAGGCTACAAGAATGTCACAAAACAATGGGTCTAATGAGCAAAGACAAAAGTAGCCTGTTCGAGGCTCCCAAAGAGCCGAGAAAACGACAAGAACGCCCCGACTCCCTTTTCACCCGCAGTTCTTTTCGTTTTCTCGACTTTCTGAGAGCCTGGAACAGGCTAAGACAAAAGCTGTGCACATGTGTTTTACATTTGTGTACATTTCCTAACAACGTGACGTTTCCTGACAACAATGTGAAGTGACCAAATTTGAGGTTACTGGTGAGTGGAGGACTTGAGCACCAGCAGTGATTTTGATAACCCTGTGTCCTGCGTCTCTGATGCATAAAAATCCTACAAGACACAAAATAATACATGGCATGCCTCCTACATGACACAAAAAATCATGATGACACGACCAATCAAAGAATGCCTTGTTTCTACAGTGTAGTTAATTTTAAAATATGTAACAAAAGTTACTTATGTAGTAAAGTTAAGGAAAGCGTGACACTTAGCTAACGTGACCTGCCGAACTATAAGTAGATCAGTTACTCGCCTGATACAAAGCGGAAGTACATTATTTTGTATTGTTGCTCAATCAAACGGGCAAATAATTATGCTGTTTACCTGTTGCATACACAGCCAACGTAATACATCGTGGGAACTAGTCCTTTCTTCTACTAGGATTACATGTACGATTCTAAACGCCTAGTTCCTCAGGATTTACGTATGCATCGATATGTGAGCAAGTGTTATGCTCAAGTATTTAATCACATTTAGCTAGCTACTGTTATGTATATAAGCACTTTGATTTAACTATTATTTAGCAGAATGTAATCAAGTCTTGAGTGTGTTCAAGTCTAGGTCTATTGGTCTTCTGTGTGAGCTGGTAACTCCTAAAGACTGACCAAGTCTAACTACAGCAAGCAGTGTTGACACTTCCTAATTTGGCCACGTCATCACCAACACTTTACAACACTGGTGGCAAAATCAAAAATCAATCAATCAATCAATCAATCAATATAATGTTTATTAAAATATATACACCTTGCAGTCTTTGGACTGAATTATGTGCAATAAAATACATTACTGTAATAAATTACTGTAATAAAATGCTTATTTTTAATTTGCTTAGGGCTGCTTTTTGCTCTGAATTCCAGTTCTTGGTATGTCCTAAGATTTTTAATTTTGAATCTACTAAGGTTGAATAACCTTGCAACAACTGAAACAACTATACTATAATATCATTTATCCACATATATCATATCGCATTCTAGATGGGGAAGTACTTACAAGACACACCCTCAAAATTTGCAAACAAAATTAAACCATGTTGTCAGACTTCTTTTCTTTGCCATAGTTTTCAGACCCAATGCTATAAAGCATGTGGCAGCATGGCAGCTGGTCGCACGTTTTCATGCAGCATATTTTATTTTGCATTTCTGTCTTGCATGGTTCATCTAGTCTCTCAACGACACTTTTTCTACAACGTTTGTCAAGTCTTTTTACTTCATGGGCGAGATGGTGCGAGTGTTTTGTCACCACCTCTGTGTTTTTTCTTTCACAAATCTTTTTCAACAGGCAAACTGCCACATCTCTGGAAACTCGCTAACATCACACCTTTGTTCAAAAAAGGCAATAAGACCGACAGGAATAACTATCGCCAGATCTCATTAACATCTGTAGTGTGCAAGATCATGGAGAAAATCGTTTAAGTCTCGAGTGATGGATTTTTGGCAAAACATAAATATTTTTACCCGAACCAGTTCGCTTATATGGAGGGCCGATCAACGCTTTTGGAGCTTCTTTCTTGTTACGATGATTGGGCGAAATCACGTAACAACAGAAAGCCAACTGACATCGCCTTTTTGGATTTCTCCAAGGCGTTTGACAGTGTACCACATGAACGTCTTCTTTTTAAGCTCGAGCGTCACGGTATCGACGGTAGTGCTCTTCAGTGGTTTCGAAATTTTTTAACTGGCCGGATGCAACGCGTCGTGATACGTGGTACTTGCTCGTCCTGGACTCCAGTTTTGTCAGGAGTACCCCAGGGAACAGTCCTTGGACCCGTTTTATTTATTTTATATGTAAATGACATTCTATCAGGAATTTCATCAACGGTTAAACTGTATGCGGATGATACCAAGGTTTTCCGACAAAGTTAGAGACACCGACATCCTTCAGTCCGACTTATTCCACCTTAAGGCCTGGCAGTTAAACTTAAATGCGAACAAATGTGAAATTATGCGAGTGACACATAATCGCGATAAATCTGTTCCACATTACTCCCTCGTCCCGTGTGGAGAACATTTAAGCTCAGTGAGTACTGTAAAAGACCTCGGCATCACAATTTCACATGACCTCTCGTGGACTTTACACGTTGTTGAGATAGTCAATAAGGCCAATAAAGTTCTTGGTCTAATTAAGCGAACAATCGGTTCTGCAAACAAAGAAACCTTTTCCACATTGTACAAGGCTCTTGCGAGACCAATCCTTGAGTACGCTTCCCCTGTATGGTGCCCTTACCTGGTTAAGAATATTGTTCTCTTTGAGAAAGTTAAAAGAAGAGCTTTTCGATTGGCCTTAGGTCAGCGAAGGGGAGAGATGTCATATGAAGATCGCTGCGAAATGTTGCGTTGGTCCCAGTTGACTGATAGAAGGCTATATTTTCTTTGATTGAATGCTATAAAGTCCGTGTGAAATCTCCACTCCATGTTCCACTGAGATCCCTTTTAACCCAAATCCAGAAGGAAAACATATTGCCGCTTGAATTTCAAGTTCACAATGTGTGATGATCGGTTCTCTTCCTATCTAAACTTGTATTTACTGACAATCAATTCAAATTAAATAACAAGAAAGTTTTTATCAGGTTTATTTAACTTCTTATTAAGAATCCCAGGCTGATGGTGTTTTTATTTTCCATTTGCGTACCACTACCAGCACTGTGCATTGCGTGATGTTTTGTTTTGATTAACTTTTGTCAAAGTTGTTTTTCTCTAAGGTCAAGCTGAAATGCAAATGCGGTTTGGGCTTCGGAAAAGCTAAAAACTGTTTGTTGACAAAGGCGGAAAAAATATCAAAGATGAATGTAGCAGCCTATGAAGCAAGAAATCTCCAACCATCCTTGCTAATACTTCACCTACCCATATCATCTCCCTTAAAGATGCTACAATTATCAGTGAGCTAGAAGAAAGAGTTCCGACGCTGTACAGATGCCTCCTAACTGCCATTTCTTCAAAACGAAAGCCAGGTCTTCAAAAGAAAAATACAACACCAGCACTAAGTATGGCAAGTTC
The DNA here is from genome assembly GCF_036669925.1 of Montipora capricornis. Classification (NCBI taxonomy): domain Eukaryota; kingdom Metazoa; phylum Cnidaria; class Anthozoa; order Scleractinia; family Acroporidae; genus Montipora; species Montipora capricornis. The sequence goes on along the minus strand of NC_090888.1, from coordinate 12,311,765 downwards.
TATTCTATTCAGATGTTTCAACCCTGCTCAATGCATATCATCGCCTCTCAGTACTCTTGTGGCATGGAGGTGCTCAGAAACAGGTAAATGTTTTACAACTTCAATAATAACAATAACAAAACAACAAGATCAAGAACAAGAACAAGAACAATGATAGTGATAATAATAATAATAACAATAATAATAATAAGAATAATAATAATAATAATTATAAATTATAATAATAATAACCATTATTATCACTGAATATTCAAACCAAATGACTATGGTATACCTTATCCCCTTCCTAAACGTTTTTTTTTTCAATGTATTTGTTTTGTGCCAGTATGCTTCTGTGGAATTAAATTATGCACTAATTTTTCCAAGGTGCAGCTTGTTTACAGGGTTCGTACACTTTTTTCAACTAAAAATTCAAGGACTTTTCAAGTACTTTCAAGGACACATTTTCCATTTTTCAAGGACTCCACGCACTGCAAAATCAAGCGATAAGCAGCTGTTCATAGAGCTAGTGTGCGCCGACTCGCCCATGCCCGAAATGTCAACATCCTTCATGCACACAAATTATGCATCGTGCCTTGTGTTTGTCACCCTTGACTTCGCCTAGCCACTCTTTGTACAGAGGTTTCAGAAGCCACAAGTCGATGAAAACACACTTTCCAATTGTTGTAAATCTGAAACAATAGCAGAACAAACAACACACAAGCAAAAAACAGGCAGCACTCGAGGCAAATGGATTTTCGCGGAAAGAGCGAAGACTACAAAACATTTCATTGGCTATTAGAATTACAGACATAGAACCAATCAGAGCAATGAATATAACAAAGAACAGGAAAATGAACTCGGCGCTTGATGGACGTTCGGAGAGTTGTAATGATCGCTTTTATTTGTTTTTTTTTTTACTTTTTTTTTTTTAAAGTTTCAAGGACTTTCCAGTACTGACTGCAATTTTCAAGGACTTTTGAGGCCTTGAATTTTTAGTTTCAAATTCAAGGACTTTCAAGGACTTTCAAGGTGCGTGCGAACCCTGCGTTTATATTTACATGTAATTTATGGAGTGTGTTCCTTTCCATTTTCCCATGATTGCAAGAACCTTCCTTGTTAAGTACCTTCCTTGTTAAGTACCATTTTGTGGGAATCAAAGATAATTTCTTTTGATCAGCTATACAAGAGATGTAACTGCTGGGGAATCTGTATGAGCCAATGGCGCATGCTGAAAACAATTGATGAATTTGGAGAAAATCATGATGAATTGGTGAATGAGTGGAAGTGTAGCCTGGAGCACAGATGTAAGAAGGAGTCAGTCCACACAACTATTTTGGAGGTTACTGAAGAGCTGGAAAATGAAGTTCTGTCAGATGGTCTTACAACAGTCAATGTTGTTGACCTTGATTTATCATTTCCTCTTGCACCACAGCAGCTCATGGAAGAAATAGAAAATGGTTAAGAAAGAAAATATGGTTAAAGTTTGGTGTGAATGGGGCATAGGCTTTAAAAAAAAAAAAAGACAAATTACGAGAATGAGGGACAGTGGTACAGGACACAAGAGAGGGACACATAAGTACTAAAAATTGCAGACTGAGGCGGTAGCCACAAAAATCTAAAAACTATGAGAACATGAACATGTTTCAGTAAAATACACCCCGGGTGGAAATCTTACTAAGATCTTGTAAGAATCTTGTAAGATGGGTGTTACGATGAAAATCTTAGTAAGATCTTGCTTAAGATCTTTGATCTCAATAAGATCTTATTACATTTGCTTATCAAATCTTCTTCCAAAATTTAATGTTGTTGAAATTTTAAGATCTTGTAAGATCTTAACAAAAACTTACAAGATCTTAGGACTATCTAACATGATCTTACCATAAAAGATCTTACAAGATCTTAATGAAAATCTTACAAGATCTTAGTCAAGATTTTACAAGATATTGGTCAAGATCTTAATTTTAAAAAAGATCTTACAAGATCTAGTAAGGATCTTAAATAAGATCTTAGGAATGATCGTGCAAGTCTAAGTTATGATCCTACATAAGATCTTAGTGAAGATCAACAACAACAACAAAAACAACAACATCGTTTATTGCATACAATAGTAGTTACAGTGAAAAGTTTGTCCACCCAAATTTAGCAAGGCTAATCGAGTTGGGTGGAGCAAAGATAAAATACTTAAAAATTAATATATTTACAGTGACAAAGATTACGAAAGGAAATAATTATTATTTAAGACAAGAGAGATTGAATGTTTCTATGATAAAGATGTGTTATTTTCCTAGTGAAGTCGTTCTTTCTCAGATTTCTTAGCGTTAAGGGGATTCCATTCCAGATGGTTGATCAAGATCTTAGTACACACGCTACAATATTGTGCATGATCTTTGTCCAGATGATGCATGAATTTATTCTGGTAAAGACCTTTCACAATCTTATTAAAGAACGTTTTATTCAGGCTGAACTCGTGGCCTTTCAAAGTCTTGGCCTTTCAAAGTCTTAACAACAATAATTTTATTCTTTGAAGATGAACTAGCTAAGGATTTTTTTTTTAACAGTACTTGGTTAAGGAGTGTGTGGACGGTTTCAAAAACAAAAACATGAAAGAAAAGACAAAGATAAAAAATTACTGGAAAATCCTACTGAAACAGCTTGATTTTCATAATAATGTGTGACCAACAGAGTCTATACTTCAACTTTACACTATTTTACCTACTATTCTACTATTTTTCGAATTCCTTGGCATTTCCATACTAATTGCCCCAAGTTGGAAGTATTGGAATTTCTGGTAGCCAAAAGCTTGGCCGGCGGGGGCTCACAGTGGACTTAAAATTCCGAGGAACTGAGCCTCTTATTACAGGAAGTCAATTCGTTCAACGAAGAGACTATTTTGGCCTTGAAATAAAAAACAGCGAGTCCGCCATAAATCTTGTTCAATTTCCGTTCGTGAGTGCAAGAAATCGAGTCAAGTCGGCCACGTTGGATAGCAGATGAGAGACTGAGAACGAGTGAGCCACCTTATGCTCTGGTCAGCAGTCACAAGAAAGAAGAAGAAATTCGGTAGTTGATCAGGAGGCGGTTGATCAAGCGATGATTCAAGCTTGTATTTCGGTTGTTTTACGCGTGAAAAGCGCTGAGCCAAAACAAGAAAATGTTGGTAACAACTCCTTTACAAGAGGTAAGCTGTAACTATGAGAGGATACTGCTTATTTTTGATTCTGGACTGTCTCTAAAATTTACGATTTAGCATTCAAATATTTTTCACACATCCAATTTATGCATGTATTAATCACCCAGTAGATAAATTAAAAAACTTAAACAAGAATTTCCGTAGCTTGATAATACAAAAGGTTAAGCAAATGACTAAATGATTGGAGAACGCTCCCACAGCACATATGATTTAAGAGCTCTCCCACAGTGTCCTTTGTGATTAATGCTGCTCATTACTATGGCACTCAGTGCATCAACATGTACTATGTGCAAGTTTATGTGTGAGATAATTTATTGACCTTTTGGGCAAAGATAGGTAGCTGTGTAAAAATCTGCTTTTTACACACTGATCAACTGGATCAACTCTGGATGTGACAATGTAAATCATGCTTTCTTTTAATTTATAACTTTGCACTTTAGCTTCCAGATCACTAGAATTCAATTAAATTCTGCAAGCAAGAAATAAGTTTTCTTTACTAAATCCACATACCGTAAACGTCCATGTATAAGCCGCACTTTTTTTCACAAAATTGAAGCCATAAATCAAGGGTGCGGCTTATCCATGGATACATCTGTGTTTGGAGTTTTAAAAAACCTAATTAATATTCATACAACTTCTTAAGATCTCAGTAAAGAAACATAAAAGAAACTGAGAGCATGTTGCTGTTGTTCATTGACTTTTTAATGAGTGGTGGCTCCTAAAGGAGCCGTTTGTGTCTTCGAGTGTTTATGGGCGAATCTTGCTCTCCAAGAGTTCTTTCAAGCGATTAATTTTCGCTTTACTCGAACAAGTAAACACCAACCTACAAGGAATCTCCATTCCTCCGCACAGCTGTTTGCAGTGACGTCTTCGGCCAGTCACTTCCACGCATATCTTTCCGCCACGTGCGATAAAATGCCACAAAATTCGCGAGTACTCACGAGGTAAATTGCCGACTGTTCCGTTGTTCTTGACCACCTTCTCGGCAAATTTGTCGACTGCATTATCAAGCTCTGCATGAATTTTTTTGCCTATTGTGGGTACATCTTTATAGACGTGGTCATGATACCTAGGGCCTGGCCCAGACTCCTTCCCACATTTAAAGCTTGGCTACTAAGCACTCGTTCGTTTTGTTTCAATATCGAAGGAATTTCAACTTTATGGTGAAACCTTGATTGTTTGTCCTTGTTGGGTTTATAGCAATAGAACGTTACTGGAACTTCAAACTTTATTGTATTACATTTTTTTCCAAAATCTGCGCTTCTAAATTCGGGGTGCGGCTTATCTACGGTTGCGGCTTATACATGGACTTTACGGTATTGCTATCTGCTGAAGCCAACTTGAAGACTAATACCCTATACCAATACCAAAAACTTTAACAATAATTATTGTAAGTCTGCAATACAATAATTTTATTTAAAAGGGAGGATTGAGTATCAATTAACTTAGTGAATTAGGTATGAAGTAACATAGAAAGCAAAATTGAGTTAAAATACCTGTAGTATTTTTTATTTAGCATTATACTTTGTAAATTCGAACACACACAAGGAAAACTTTCAATTTAGTCTAAAACATCATTCCAATATACCATATACTGTTTTTAGCTTAATGCTTAACCCCCATAGTTTTTAACTGTTGCCTTAAACCAATCAACGTTTTTGATAGTGGAAAAGCTAAGCTGCACAGTCCAGTTGACTAATCATTATTTCCTTATCTTTTTTTATACAGGAGCAATAAAAGATAACATTGGGGAAGTGTAATTTCAGAAAAAATGGGGACAGATAAGGCAATCACTGAATCAGAAGTGTTTAGATTCAAGACGTAAAAGATGTCAATAAATCTTAGAAATAGCTTATAGAGCAATTAATTGAACTTGGCCTGAAAATACACCTTTTTGTGGTTGGAATTTTGCCCAGTTTCATTCTAAGTTCACTCTCCTTTTGCGATCATTAAAAAAAAAACATCAAAGTAGAAAGCGGAACTTATCAACAAGAAATTAGATATGATCCCTTGTTTCGCAAAAGGAGTGTAAATTATGGTAAAAAAGGGTTTTTTGGAAGGGAAAGAATACCTCAGGACCCCTCTTAAGCATGAAAACAAGCCTCTTTTTGACTAATCTTGAACTTGAATTGAAATATTATGGGTAATTCAGGTCAGACTTTAGTGTGACCCGAATTACCAGTAATATTTCAGGTCAAGCTCAGGATTAGTGGAAAAGAGGCTTGTTTTCATGTTTGTTAGGGGTCCCGAAGCACTTACATGTAGTGCATTCAGTCTATCGCTTCCAAGTCTTTTCTTTTTACAATGTATTAATGTTGTTCTTATGATATTGAAAATTGCACTATGTTTGAAGAACACAATAGTGCATGTACTCAGTTTTGCTGTATGCTGTTCAATAAAAATTAATACACAAAAGAATAATAAATTGTGCAGCATTTCTTTGTAAGGTAGCATTAGAGGGGATAATAATTTGTGGAGTGACTGGCAGTGACAACAGATGAAGACCTCAAGGGAAACTAAAGTGATTACATTAACAGTGAACAAGGGTTGATGTTATTGGGATTTGACTGTAATTTTCAGATAATGACACCACAAGACAGCATCATTGTTGGATTTATAAAAATATTGCTACATGTGCGAATTTACTAATGAGAAGCCTGCGAGATTTGCTTCTTTTTGCAGTTACTGGAGCACAGATTATGTAAAACAAAACAACTCCAAATAAAGGCTAATTCCAAGTGACCAAAAATACAACTTGCTTTCCTGTACCTGCAGAAAGCCCCCAAAATTTATAAGTTTATCGTTGGTAATCTTGCAATATATTGCCCAAGATTACTGAAGGATCTTGTAAGAGCAGGAAAAAGATTCTTGGAAGATCTTAGCCCCACAACAGCTTACAATATCTTGTAACAGTCTCAAAAAAGAATCTTGAAAGATCAATGTAACATTCTTAAAAAGAGATTCTTAAAAGATCTTAGATAGAATCTTACAGGATTCTTACAAGATCTTATCTAAGAACTTGTTTAAGATCTTATAAGATTCTTACAAGATTCTCATAAGATCTTGTAAGATCTTGTTAACAAGATCTTGTAAGATTCTTAACTAAGAAACAAAGTAAGATCTTATTAAGAAACTTATTAAGAATCTTAGTAAGATCTTAATAAGATTTCCACCTGGGACCGTATTTCACTACATGTAAGGTTAGTTTTTTTAATCGAAAAGTCACTTTGAAATAATTGAAAAGCTATTGAAAATACATTTGCTGAAAAAAAGAAACAAACAATAATTCCAACCTAATTCCTAACCCTATTAAACCCTATCAAGAATTCGCTTACATGCTTACATGAAAGAGCTGAAAGAGGCGAAATTATTTTCAACTTACCATTTAGGAACAACATGCACCTCGTCTGTAACGAGTCCAAACAGTCGATCTTGAAAGGACTTGCTTTGCAATATTTTACGCCACTTTTCTTCGCGAACTATTTATTCAGGACTAGTAATTTAAGAACATGGAGTGGCTGGCAACATCGTATTCAAGAAGGTCGTCGTCAGCAAGCGAGCAAGCAGGTATACCATGCTCTTTCAGCTCTAGGATGTGCGAATCAATCAAGGCATACAAGGGACAAATAACGACTACGATGGCAGCTTTTGGATAACTGAAACCACGATCATGCAAATACGAACAAACTTTCGGCACAAGTTGAAAATTATATCAAAGATTTCCCGCATCCCGGTGGCAGGACCGCAAACACGTCCTCACGCTTGATGAAGTGAAGTAAGGCCTCTTCCTGAACAGGTCTCAATACTAAAATCTCCGAAAATCCAGAATTTAGTGCGTATTGTACTGCACCTCTTAGAGACTATGTGTTCGAGCGTAGTAAACGCACGCTCCACTTCTAATTCACAGCCTTCCACTGCCATTCTCGTTTTCTCCTCCTTGCAAATCCTTGCGCTAAAAGCACCATGGGCGTTCAACCAGTAAGAATTGGTGTTAGATCGCTTTCACTCGGACTGGACTGGCACTGACCACGAAATCAGCGAACGTGTTCATACTGCCCAAATCTCTAAAACCGTCGTGACCGTGACCGTGACCGTGACCGTGACCGTGACCGTGACCGAAAGTCACCCCAAAACGCAGACTGCATGCTGTGCAGACGGTGCAGACCAGAGGTAAAATATAGCGTTACC
>NC_090888.1:12266905-12294405 GCF_036669925.1 Montipora capricornis | reverse complement strand
ATGCTTTTGACAAATTGTACTCGTAATTTAATTTTTTTTAAAATAATTGATGAAATTGCTATGAAAAACCTCCTTTGATTTTTTTGTGATTGTAAATTGTCTAATTTTAGTATTTTTAGTAAGCTACCTTCCTTTTTTATTGTGAAAGTCAAAGGTATGTAACATTATCAGTTCATATTGAGATGAAATCGATTGGATTGATATTGAGCGATCGACATCTGAGTTTTTCTTTAGCGTTATGTATTAAGTTTACTGGAGATTAAAAATACATGTTGATGGAAAGTATGTCAATACTTTGAAGTGTGCTGATCTGATATTGACCACAAAATTCTTGGGGTGACTCTAATTATGCAGTGTTGTTATGGTCATGGTCGTCACTTCCGTGAAGACCCTCAAAATTTAGATACCCCGTTGTGGTCGTTGTGATTGTCGTAGTAGTAGTCGTAATGGTCTCGGTGTTGTCAGTGGTCAAAGCGCTCAAGGTGGTCATGGTGGTCTCAGTGGTCTTAGTCGTCATGGTGATCTCAGTGGTCACAGGGGTCTTAGTGGTCATAGTGGTCTCAGTGGACCCGGTGCTCACCGGCAGTGGTTCTGTCATGGTTACAATGGATAGTAATCGAGTGGTGGTGGAAGTGGTAATAGTGGTGTTGATTCACGCTGGTCACGTCACAGTAGGAAAAGCGATAGCTACGGTGGTCACAGTGGTCGCGGTAGTCATGGTGGTCACAGTCGTCATGGTGGTCATGGTGGTCACGGTGGTCGTGGTGGTCACAGTGGTCATGGTGGTCTCGGTGGTCACAGTGGTCTTGGTGGTCACGGTGGTCACAGTGCTCTTGGTGGTCACAGGGGTCGTGTTGGTCAAGGTGGTCTTGGCGGTCACAGTGGTCTTGGTGAAGGGGTCACGGTGGTATTGGTGGTCACAGTGGTCGTGGTGGTCTTACTGGTCATGGTGGTCGTGGTGGTCACAGTGGTCAGGGTGGTCGTGGTGGTCACAGTGATCATGGTGGTCATGGTGGTCGTGGTGGTCACGGTGGTCACGGTGGTCACAGTGGTGAGTGATCATGGTGGTGGAAGCGGTAATAGTGGTCTTGATACACGGTGGTCATATCACAGTAGGAAAAGCGATAGCTATGGTGGTCAAGGTGGTCTTGGTTGTCATGGTGGTCTTGGTGGTCACGGTGGTTGTGGTGGTGACAGTGGTCATGGTGGTTATGGTGGTCTTGATGATCACAGTGGTCGTGGTGGTCACGGTGGTCTTTGTGGTCATAGTGGTGAGTGATCATGGTGGTGGAAGTGGTAATAGTGGTCTTGATTCACGCTGGTCATGTCACAGTAGGAAAAGCGATAGCTATGGTGGTCACAGTTATCCTGGTAGTCATAGTGGTCGTGGTAGTCATGGTGGTCACAGTGTCGTGGTGGTCATGTTGGTCACAGTGTCGTGGTGGTCATGTTGGTCACAGTGGTCGTAGTGGTCACAGTGGTTGTGGTGGTCACGGCGGTCACAGTGGTCGTTGTGGTCGTGGTTGTCACAGAAGTCCCGGTGGTCACGGTGGTTGTAGTGGTCACAGTGCTCTTGGTGGTCACAGGGGTCACGGTGGTCACGGTGGTCTTGGTGGTCACGGTGATCGTGGTGGTCGTGGTTGTCGTGGTGGTCACGGTGGTCTTCGTGGTCACAGTGGTGTTGGTGGTCACAGTGGTCTTGGTGGTGGTCACAATGGTCGTAGTGTTCATGGTGGTTTTAGTGGTCACAGTGGTCTTAATGGTCACGGTGGTCCTGGGGGTCAAGGTGGTCTTGGTTGTCACGGTGGTCGTGGTGGTTTTGGTGGTTGTGGTGGTCACAGTGGTCATGGTGGTTACGGTGGTCTTGATGATCACAGTGGTCGTGGTGGTCACGGTGGTCTTTGTGGTCACAGAGGTGAGTGATCGTGGTGGTGGAAGTGGTAATAGTGGTCTTTGTTCACGCTGTTCATGTCACAGTAGGAAAAGCGATAACTATGGTGGTCACAGTGGTCGTGGTAGTCATGGTGGTCATGTTGGTCACAGTGGTCGTAGTGGTCGTGGTGGTCGTGGTGGTCACAGTGGTTGTGGTGGTCACGGTGGTCTCGATGGTCACAGTGGTCGTTCTGGTCACGGTGGTCTTCGTGGTTACGGTGGTTGTGGTGGTCACGGTGGTGACCGTGGTCGTGGTGGTCACGGTGGTCATGGTTGTAGTGATGGTCACAGTGGTCGCAGGGGTCAAAGTGGTCACGGTGGTCACGGTGGTCTTGGTGGTCACGGTGATCGTGGTGGTCACTGTGGTCGTGATGGTCATGGTGGCCGTGGTGGTTAAGGTGGTCTTGGTGGTCACAGGGGTCACGGTGGTCTCGGTGGTCTTGGTGGTCACGGTGGTCGTGGTGGTCACGATGGTCTTGGTGGTCACAGAGGTGAGTGATCATGGTGGTGGAAGTGGTAATAGTGGTCTTGACTCACGCTGGTCATGTCACAGTAAGAAAAGCGATAGCTATGGTGATCATAGTTATCCTGGTGGTCACGGTGGTCTTGATGTTCATGGTGGTCACAGTCGTCATGGTGGTCATGGTGGTCGTGGTGGTCACAGTGGTCAGGGTGGTCGTGGTGGTCACAGTGATCATGGTGGTCATGGTGGTCGTGGTGGTCACGGTGATCTTGTTGGTCACAGTGGTCACGGTGATCACAGTCGTCATGGTGGTCATGGTGGTCGTGGTGGTCATCTTTTTGTAGGATATGTTGAACACCAATTTTTTAATCAGTACAACGGCCCCAAACCTGAACTCTACGGCCGCTACATCGACGACTGCATCGGCGCTACTTCATCCAGCAGAGAAGAACTCGATCAATTTATAACCTCCGTCAACTCTTTTCATCCGGCTCTTAAATATACCTGGGAAATTTTGGAAACTTCATTGGCTTTCCTAGATATCAAAGTTTCTATTAGAGGCAACGTGCTATGTACTAGTGTGCACTACAAACCTACTGATTCACACAGTTATTTGTTGTATTCATCGTCACATCCATCACATGTCAAGAACTCCATTCCTTATTCTCAATTTCTTAGACTTCGACGTCTATGTAGTGATGACTCCGATTTTTCCAGCAAATCAGAGGAGATGTGCCAGTTCTTCGAAAAACGTGGCTATCCTGTCTCTGTGGTCAAAGCGGGCCATCATCGCGCCCAACAATTTGATCGACAGTCATCACTACAAACGTCACAGAAAGATAAGAATGACAGAATTCCATTCACCCTCACTTTCCATCCTCATAATCACGCAGTCAAAAGCATCATTCTTAGTAATTTTAAATTACTCCAAAATGATCCCGAGACTGGTAGAATCTTTTCGCAACCTCCACTTATTTCATTCAAACGCGACAAAAACGTAGGCAACTTTTTAGTTAGAAGCGCGCTCAAAACCAACGAGCAACCCGGCACTTTCAAATGCGCGCGCTCACGATGCAAAACTTGTCTTTTCATTGTTAACACTAGCAAGATATCGGGACCTAAGCGATCTGTTAAGATCACCGATCGTTTGACATGTACCTCCGCAAATGTCATTTATTGCATAACCTGTACGTTATGCAGTAAATTATACATTGGTGAGACAGGTAGACGACTAGGTGACCGATTCCGCGAACATCTTCGCGATGTTGAGAAGAATGACAAGGATGCATCTAAGCCAGTCGCTCGCCATTTTAATCTGCCTAACCACTCCAAAAAACACATGGCTATCTGCGGCCTTTCCCTACATCTAGGTACGACGGAAAGCCGCAAGAATCTGGAACAAAAATTCATCTTTCAAATCGGCACCCTTAATCCTCACGGTATTAACGAACGCTTTTCATTTAACTAATATATTCCTACTTTTCACGTTGCCATGTTACCACCAATAGCGTAGCTCCTACTCTACTATAAAAACTACACGTAACCCATAATCCCTCGATTCGCTCTGACGAAGGGCTAACGCTCGAAACGTCAGCTTTTAGAATCTCTGTACGGTGGTCAATTTACATTATCAACTCCGTTGATAAACCAAATTTTTGTATACTACTTCCCCACCGACGCAGCACCACAGTTTCTTTAGAAACTACCCCTTCATTTATATGTTAAAACAATTGACCAACTGATAATTCTTTCATCTGAGTGCCCAAACAGTACTGAGTCCAAGGAAGCTTTTAGTTTAGATCATGTGTTGCGCGTATTCCTTTACCACTGCGTTGGGTCAGCACTCTCACGCTCCACTCTTCAGTCAAGCCAGAAACTAGAAAGATAACTGGCTTCGATCGGACGGATCCAAACAGAATCAATCCGCACCTTGACTCATGCCTGCCCAATGACTTCGCACTACGGACTTGATTATACTTTAAGTGAACTTCAGGTTTAAATTCTAATTTCACCCGGTAGAGTCGAGTAACCTGTGGTATAATGCAAGTCAATTGAAACCCCCACCCCCCCTGGACCTGGGAAAGGGTGGGGATTATAGGGCATTGAAGGGCTTTCGAGCAACAATCTGTCCCCAGGGGGTGCATTTGACTGATTTTGACTTTGCGTCCCGTCCCCACGTGGGGCAAGAGTAGAACTGGGAGTACGCATTCGAGTTCCTATAGATGGCGAAAAGCGTGAAAAAGCTAAGAACTGGGAGGGATAGGAGGGAGTACTCTCTTATATACGCTTTATAGGTATCAACCCCAGATAGGGTAGAGATTTTGAGATGCTCAGGGTATCCTTTGTGGTATTTTTGGTATTGCGATCCTTAGATATTCCTTAGATAGGGTCACTACATTGCAGTATCCGCCCCAACGCGCAAAACAAAAAAGATTGGTTTATTAAACTGTACTACAGGCCTGATTACGCATTTTCAAGTTTAAGAAAGCGGTTTTAAAGGGACCTTTATAGATTGTATGGGCCTTAGAGAGGGTATCGAATCTCGATTTTCTATCCTTAAATAGGGTCGGATTTGAGAATCTTGGCGGCACACACCTATCCTAAATTGTTGGGAGGGAGGGGTAGGGGAGGGGTACGATTTGCTTTCATCGACGCATATCATGTTTTAACCTCACTATCCACTGCAAATGGTATTCAATGTGCATTCCTGGGTTAATTTAAACTTGACATGTGATATGTGATATGCAGCGTAATTTTAATTTCACTTTGAACGTTGCAGGCAGTTTTGTAATCAGATGGTCTTGATCAATAATGAAATATGGGTTCTTTGCCCTTATTTAATAGTTGAACAAAAATGTGTGTTATATTAGCAGTGTACCAGTAACTAAAATGCAAACTTCACAAACCAAAAGTAGACTGTTGCGTAACATGACAGCTATCGAGGTAGTCGTAGAGGCATTCCCAGGTGGTGCTGACTTGATGTCCGCCTCTAAACGTTCAGGGATAGATAACGATCCAACTAAACTGATGAAAGGATTGTTGTCAATTTGCCAGTCCTTTTCGTCATCAGATGTCGTCTTCCGGGTGCACTTCAGTTAATCCCACTTTTTCGTTCTGTTTACTGGGTTGCCGTATGGCAATCCCAGTCGGAAAATGGGCAGATTTCTCCGTTTTATTTTTTGAGTTTTTTTCCGTGTCGGTAAAAGTCTTGCCTGTCACTCCCCTGCTAAGTGGTGTCTTTGTGCATAGAGCCTTCTGCTTGTATTTTCTTAGGATCGAGAGGGTAGTAGGAAATGCGTAGATTTCTCTGGTGGACACAGTAGAACGATTAACTTAACCGGCAATGGCGTCGAAAGTCATGTAACGCGAATGGCGTTTTAGTGGATCTTTGAACAAAATATACCCTCATGAAGCTCAATAATGGCAAGTCAATCGTATACTGAACAAGACAGGCGGTGGAATCTTAAAAGCGACGAGTAATGGACTTTGACAACAATCTGTCGCCCGTCGAGCCGAAATGAAAGTGAACTGCATTTCTATTACCGGTATTTTACCAAGTGTGCTGTTATGTAGAACACTGAAACCAAAGGTTCAACAAAGACAGAAAACGAATCGAACACCTTAAGTGGATCTGTGGTCAACTCTGTACAGTCTTCAGGTAAAAAAAAAAAATAATTGCAAATGTGACAGCCAAGAATTATTTAAAAGAAAGCTTGTCGTCTATTTTGTGCTACATTATTCAAGGAAAAGGTTCTTCATGGAAACGGTTTGATCCTGAAATTTTAGTTTGTTGTGATATTGCGCATATTTGACACGACTGAGTTTTTTCCTCTTCACGCACGTAATGAAATAGGAAGGGGTTTTTGCCTCTAATAGCAAATATGTTGTTTGTTTCAAAAAATTGTTCACTGGAAAAGGTGGCCTTTATGACTTCATCATGTTTTATAATATGTGAGCTTAACTGGATAGTTTTTTGGTAATAGTAAAGCATTTTCGTGTCAAAATGAGGTTAGCGTCTTTCCGTTGTGCTAACTTAATTTAATATAAATATATATTCTACCTCGTGAGTTTGTTATTCTCGTTAAACAGCAATGGCGTCGAAAGTCATTGCAACGCGAGCGGCGTTTTAGTGCATCTTATGTTGTTTGTTTCAATTAAATGTTTCGCTGGAAAAGGATTCTGTGATATTTTCTGCCTTTGTGAATTATTACTGGGTTGCCCTATGGCAATCCCAGTCGGAAAATGGGTAGATTTCTCCGTTTTATTTTTTTTCCATGTCGGTAAAAGTCTTGCCTGTCACTCCCCTGCTAAGTGGTGTCTTTGTGCATAGAGCCCTCCTGCGCGTATTTTCTTAGGATCGAGAGGGTAGTGGGAAATGTGTAGATTTCTCTGGTGGACACATAACGATTAACTTAACCGGCAATGGCGTCGAAAGTCATGTAGCGCGAATGGCGTTTTAGTGGATCTTTGAACAAAATATACCCTTATGAAGCTCAATAATGGCAAATCAATTGGATACTGAACAAGACAGGCGACAACATCGACAACAATCTGTCGCCTGTCGAGCCGTCTTTTACTTAGTGTGCTGTTACGTTGAACACTGAAGATTCACAGGGCAGCGATCATAGTGAATTCAAAGACTAGACCAGGTGGATTGAATGGAATTTCAAGCGTTAAAATCACTGAAAAGGTAAGATTATTGTCGAAGCGATGCCGCAATTGCGTGTCTTCACCACATGTTCCTTTGATCTCACATTATTGTGTTTTCCGCCAAAATATTCGCTTGTTTTCGCTTTCGCTCGAACATATTTACCTTTATTACATGTCCAGTTTTATCCTCTGGGATGAATTTTCCGTCGAAAAATCGGTTATTTGGGCGGTCAGTGTAAAACGCAGACTGCAGACTGCAGACCGGGGGTAAAATGCAGACTGAGGTTAAAATAAATATTAGTAATAAAAAAACGAGTCCTAAGGATAAAATAAAGATTGTTTAAAAGACAATCCTGTTTTACATCTGTCAACAGCTCACATTATCATGACTGCAGGTCGCTGCACCTTTTGGGGATGCGATCGTACGCGTTGAAATCAGCTGTGCTTTGTTTTTGCGCTTCCAGATGCATTGCAATGTTCCAAATTATTTGTCACACCGGTACATCGAGGGAAATCGATCGAAAAACTAACGATTATTACTTCGAATACCTGAATAATCTTGGTTGTCTTTTTTCGGTGCAACGAGATGCACAAAGAATTTCATGTATTCCGAGCAATTAGGACGCCGGGATTTCATTGGTTAAGCTATGCGTGATAAGCCCCTAGGGAGAGGTTATCATTGAAAATTACATCTTCCAGAAGCAAAACAAACGAACTTGTGAACTAAAGGATCAACATAACGCCCACCAAAGCGCATTAAAGGAACCTAATAAGAAATTTTTACACCTCAGTCATACTGCTTTAAGCCGACTGAATTGAAACGTTACATCGTTGCACACTCCACGTTATCTTTGTCTTTGTTAATTGGTATTGTAGCCATGCGTGTCAAAATAAATTGAGTTATTGGGTAATTACTCGATTACTTTGTTCAGTGCAGCAAAATGGACAGTTGAATTACGGGGTGGTGACTTCTTTGCCTAAAAGCAACTCACTTAACGAAACTATCCTTTTTCCAACAACAACAAGGATTCAAACAGCTTCAATTCTTACAGAGTTCGATGAAAATCCGGATTTAAAACATGCGGTGGGGCAACCAAAGCGATGGGAGCTGTGTTGGGGTTTCAGTGTGAAAGTACAAACGGCTACTAACACTCTTATAACTCTTTTTTCATTATTATTTTATTAACCCGCAGTCTGCAGTCTGCATTTTACCCTCAGTCTGCATTTTATCCCTGGTCTGCAGTCTGCAGTCTGCGTTTTACACTGACCGGTTATTTGGGTGGTTTTTGGCAACAGAGGTTAATTATTCGTAATGCGATCGCTTCCGTTGCCGTTAGCAATGGGTCGCAAATTTGACACTTTTATCGCATTATCACATTACGCATTGAATCCACGTTATCTATTATTCCTAAAAATGCTTATTTTCTTAGCTCTAAAATGATGTATTTTTTTCCCCCTAACTTAAAACATTTTTTGAGAAAAAAAAAAATTTTTTTTTGGCGATGGCTGATTTACCGCGGTTTTCTCGCGGGTGGGAAAGTAGGAAAAAGAGCTAGGCCGGTAGCCAGGTTTTTAACCTCAGAAAATGATCTGTGTCGTCGTACGAACGTTTGAGGACCTGTGAGCCAAAGGGCCTCTGGTGGTCTGTCTTCTGGGTGACCCCTTAACAACTTCTTACTAACCGAGCGCGAGGGCCGTACTGCCAGGGAAATATTGGCCCGAGGTAGTGGCAAAAACGACCCAGGGCCAATATTCCCCAGTACGGCTCGAGCTAGCTCGGTTACTAAGTAGTTTATTGTATGGTTTTTTAATTACCTTTTGCTTTGTTTTTGCAAGCCCGTAATCGACCCTTGGGCCAGTCACAATTAGCCAATCAGGGCGCGCGTTATATCGGCTACAAAACCCAACTTGAAAAAAATTGCCTGGAACGCTGCACGTACCACAGGCAACCCAGTGTACCCTCACGGAGGGTCTAGTTATATCATGTTGTATGTTGAATTTTCGAGCTTAAGGTTGAAATGCGATACGGGAGAATATTTTTAGTATTGCTTTGTAAGCAGGAAACGTTCACGTAAATAAACAGGCTTGTGGGAAGCGTGCTTGAGTTTCAACAAAATGAGTCCCGAAATCAGCAAAAAATTGTGACGCCGATGAATAATAAAGTAGCTGCTATTTCCAAAATGATGGAATTACCTGGTGATAAATAACCTTGTCTTGGAGAGTAAATTTTCGACCTAGCGGAAACAATGGTCAACCCCGGGGTCAACCTCAAGAGTTTGGGCGATTGTGATCTTTGTTTTGACTTTGCTCATTTATTGTCAAACTTTATAACACTTGACAGAAAAAGAAACTTACGAAAACCCGGTATCTTGCCATCATTTGACACAGATGCTTCACTGTTTGGGGAGTAAACATGCCGCGGTAACTTAATCACGGCGCCCGCTGAATTCCGGCGATGTCACTTTCGATTTTGCGATTTATTTGTGCAACCAAAAGTACAATAATAAAATTATATTCTGTATTCACGGTTCACAATTATTGTTGTCTTCATGTCGTAAATATCTCATTCTCGTGCGACCGTCCTGGAGACTTCCTTCTGCTCTTTCTCAAAACTGTGTATCAGTATTTATTTACTTTTTCATCAATATTTGTTTTTGCATAAAGGAAGCTAACAAAATCTGTACCTTGCTGAGTTCGCATTTGTTAACGTTAATGGTATTTTCGGTCAAATGCTTCTGTTTTGCGAAGGGGTATATGTTTTAGCTAGGTCACCTATCCAAGATACTAACCGCGCCGGATAGGAATTAACTTTAGTAACCTTTAGTATTGCATAGCTGTTAGATGCTCAGAGAGCACGCTTAAACTTGTGGTGAAAAGAAGTTGTGAGGGAGCTTGAAAATTATCAGAAGCCAATGTTTCTCACTTCCCATTTATTTTCTTCAATCTTTCTGGGTTCAGTACTCTGCTAGTAACCACATGTCTTTTCAGGCTATTTACCCAAGACTTGGCACTACAATGATAGACAATACCAAAACAATATCGTGCACTGTTAGAGCTACATATTACGCAAGGACAGATCCGTTTCGTCGTACGAACGTGTGAGGACCTGTGAGCCAAAGGGCCTCTGCTGGTGTGACTTCTGGGTGACCCCTTAAATGGTCTTAAAGACCCCCTAACTTGAAAAAAAATTGTCTGGAACGGTGCACGTACCACAGGCAATCCAGTGTACCCTCACGGAGGGTCTAGTCTGTGAAGTTAGACTCCGATAGGCCCCTTTTATTATGAAGCTTGATATTCAACCAGGCCCGTTTTTTAATAGTACAAAGACCCCCGATTCCGACCCCCTCTACTGGAGCAGAAATTCCACATTCCGACAGGGTCCTCCTTGACATTACAAGAAAATGCTTTCCATGGTGGGGGGGGGGGTGCGGATTAGCAATAGAATGTCCTTTGAACAAATAACAATTATTCCATGAGCCCGAGTTGGATATGAAGTAATAAAATAACCAACGAGCGCGTATAATCACTTCATATCCAAAAAGGGCGAATGGAATAATTGTTTTAGTAAGTTCTCAAACCGGGTTTTGCCGCCGATTTTTATTTCCACAATTTTACAAAGCGTCCGGAAAGAGCATCATGGCGCACTATTTTCCATATGACGTAAAACTTCCACTATTGGCCCATAGTCGGAGTTTTTTAGCCAATCAAAAAGCTAGAAATGCAATAGTCGGAGTTGAAAATTTACTAATACTCAGTAGCCTTCGCGGTAAAGAACAGTGTGCTTCACAGGGAAGACCTTTCAAAAAAAATCTATTTCCTGCAACGTGTTGTGGTTCTGGTGAAAATCGACAATCGGAAAGCGAAGATAGTTACATATACGTCGTTTTGGCTGCGTTCGAGCGTACGAACTCTCAAATTGATGTGGTTGGGTCGACCTCCATGTTGTTACATTTCTGAATTTCACACCTTTTTGTTCGCTCGACGATCGTTATTATGGTCACTTTGAGCTGTTTGATATGGATGAGAGAAGAATTCAACCCTTCACCTTTTAAATTTCTTGGGTCTACCCAGGTCTGCCCTCAATAGTTTTGGCAACAGAAGCCGTCATAGATAAACCAAACCAAAGTAGGTCAACTCCGATCCCGGGAAACCTGTGGAGAAACTTAATCTTAATATATGTCGACCAGATGATCCAAAATCACGGAAGTCCTTATTTCGTTTTAAACCCGAAAAGGTAAGGAACTAGGTTTTAAGTGATTTTAGCGACTACATTGAAATTTCTTATCTCTCAATAAATTGGTCGACTTGGAAGGGAATTGAATGAAGGAAACCTCTAAAGTTTTAGAATGAATTTGAGTTGTTTGATATATTTAGACAATTGTATTTTACAAACAACTCAAACCTTTTCTTGCTAAACCTTTATCTATTACTCCTTTACTGCAGTCGTGTGAGTAAGGTGTGTGAGAGAGATCAATAAGTAAAATTGAATTGAGAGTTGTGTGATTGGACGGAACCTTTTAGTCAACACAGATCTCCTTTAAAAAAGATTTCTGAATTAAGACAGTTCAATGTTTTGCACAAGAAATGTGCCATCAAAGGTAAACTACTGGCATTGAAATACCACTGCAGTCACTAGGCTGATGCTATATCTGTTGATAGGAGATAATTCTGTCGCCCTATCATAGGGGTCAGCGGTATTCCGCCGGTCAACATGGTGTCAGAATTAGAGTGACACTTGCCTAAAGTTACGAAGTTTTGTCCATACTACGGTTAGTTTGTGTATGAGAACGAACTGTGGGAGTTGTCGTCTGAATCGTCCCCGCCATTTTCGGATGATGTCAAGCTGGTCCCCCGTACAAACTGTTTGTGTTTGCTGTTATCATGGCGAACGCGCCTGTCGGTTTTCCTGTCCCTCGAATGCAAGAAGGGCTAGATGAGCGAGAAGCTCTAGATTGTTTCATATTGGATTATATTGACTATTGCGCGGTGATGGGATGGTTCGAGCGGAAAGATGGATGTCAATATGACGATCAAAGTGAGGATGGAAAAAAACAATGGAAGAACCGGAACCTTTGCATGTCAACACTGCGAGCAACTCTGCCTTCACAGATGAAGAGATTGATTAATCCAAACAACAAAACGCTAGGACTGTCAGAAGAGGATAAGAGTGACCTGGTGAAAGTTATTCAAGCCCTCGTTAAGGGCTTTGGAGGCAGTGTCAGTGTTTAAGCTGAGCGAACGAAAATGGGACACGTGTTTCAGTCCAAAGGAGAATCCAGGGAATGTCCAATGGTGGAGCGAGCTAAATATTGTGAGTATGGGAGTTTTGAAGATCAAGCATGCCACGACCGTTTTACCGCTGGCTTGGTAGACGAAATTTTAAAGGGAAAGTTGAACACTAATGGTCGTCGTGACAACGATGGTAACATTGTGGAGTTCTGTAGTGTGGTTGAAATAGCAAAGATATATGAATCATCCATTGACGCTCAATAGGCTTATGAGGCAAGTTCGTGGAGATCAAGAGAAGGTAAATTGGACCGTCAAAGCGAAACAGCACTTGCTCTCAAGGCCAAAACCATGGCAAAGAGTTGTCTAGAAAACAGTCTGAGTGTAACTACTGTGCGGCGACACCGAGTCACCCAAAAGAAAAGTGTTGTGAATTTCTCCTTAAGTGTAAGTTCAGAAAATGTGGCAAAGAAGGGCATGTAGTTTGGAAATGCTTGAGCAAACCTCAGAAGGTAAATGGATTGGATGATTCAATTTCTGATGAGGGGCAAGAAACATATCCTTTGTTTACTTTTGGACACTCACTCTGTGCGATCTGTATCTGCACATAAAAAAAGTTTTTCGCAGCGATCAAATTGTCAACAGCAAAAAAAAATTGCCTGGAAAACTTTGCACTTAGATACTGCATCAACAACCAACACACTTGCAGTGGAGGATCTCCGGACCATGTGTCCTGCAGGGTTTACTATCCATGGACTAATCAAACCCTCTTCTGCCATCCTGCGTACCTATGGAGGAGGTGTAAAATAGCCAATGGGGCAAGTAGAATTGGTCTGCGAAACTCAAGGAAATTTCACACTCTTCAGTTTCAGCTGTTAAATAAGGACGTCATGGGTTCACAGCCACCTCTTCTAAGTGGATCTGATTGTGTTAGATTAGGCCTGATTGAGATAGGACGAAGCACCTGCTTCTTGCATCGTAACAACCCAAAAGGGGGTGCCTCAGAAGTGTGCCAACTTGATTTGGGAACTCAGCGAGGAAGAGTGGAGGAAAGTGGAACTCCTGATGAGGAATTCAGGCCCGCTTCACTGAATGGTAGTGCAACAGAAGAGCTTAATCTGAATGTGGAAACCACCAGCACCTCTCTAGTACATGGTACGTGTGAGGATATTAGTGTAGTTCATAATGCTGTAACCTCTGAAGGAAAAGTTACCCCGAAGGAGAGCATGGCTAGTGAGGTGGGTGTGTCCCATGTGCCTGTCCCTTAGGGAAAACTGACAAAGCTATTGTCATGGATGCTTTTAAAAGATGTCCATACAGGGTTAGGAACTTTGGGGCCGCCCCTACACATCAGCATGAACCCTAATGTGACTCCAATTCAAGCTCATCCACATCGGTGCCCTGTAGCAAAAGAAGCAAAAGCATCTGACTCTACGTGACCTTGAAAAAGGTTACCTGAAAAAGGTTACTGTGCCAACGACATAAATCTCCAACAGCGTCTGTAGAGAGAAACCCGATGGAAGCATACATGTGTCAACGCTGTGCTCTAAGGAAAATTTCAGGGAGCCCTTCGGGCTCCCAAGGATTTCAGTTAGGGTGCCCAGCTCTCCAAGTTGGTCACCTGAATTAATTAATTAAGTAATTAAGTGATTAATTATCCGAGATCAACAACGCAGCAAGATCTCTCTCAACAAAATATTGCTGCTACAGCTCTGGTGATCGCCGAACTCGCTTGCTAGGTTTGTACACGAGGCCTGGTTTTGGATTAAAAAGTTGTGAATCGCCATCTTGATCTGCCTTTCTTTACTGTCCCCAGTTTATTTGCGAATACACAGCAGTTGGCGACGAGGATTGGGATCTTTTTTTTATTTTTTTATTATTAAGCTCAAGCGATAGACAGGAATTTGGTTGTGCAATCCACATTTGAAGTCAAAGATACGACAGGAAATGCTGGACGAAGCGCTTAACATAAACATGAGTCAAACCATTGGCAAGGTGACCAAGTATGTTGTGGGAACAGATTGGGAGTCTTATACCGAACAGCTGGACTTTCATTTTCTTGCAAACAAAGTTTCGGAAGCTAAAACGAAGAAGGCTGTTCTTTTGACGAACCTTCCAGTCGAAACCTACCAATTGGTGAAGGATTTGGTGGCTACTGCACAACTGTAGCCTGCGAACGCAGACCTATTTCCGGCGGTCGTTTTCTCTCCCCCGAAAAATAACGTCTGCGAAACCGAGCTGCAAAACGATTTCTGTGACGTAAGTACTTTTGTTGTTCTTTTTTTTGGCCAATCACCTTCCATGAAAGAACAGAGAGTCTGGTGATCTCTGCGCAATTCGTGTTATCGTTGTCACAGCAAACCTTCGAAACAAACAGCTATGATTGAAACGCTAAAGAATTAAGATTACCTGCGGTGGCGAAATGTTGCTTTCTTTGACGGTCAAATTGTTTGGTTGCAAAGGAGAAGATAAATGTGTTTGGTAAGAGTGTTTTGGAAATCTCCTCTTTGATACTTCGAGCCGGTTTATGTGGGCTAACTGCCTCACGAATTGCTGTTATCGACCGATACGATACAAGAAAGCCGTACGTAAAGTAGACGAGCTTCATTGAGGACTAAATTAAACGACAGTTTGACGGTGACATTATTCTTGGAGTTAAGAAATGGGCTTAAGACTAAAGCAGCGCACTGGAGGCAAAGAAATGTCTGAGTTTGGTGACGCTTGCTCGAATGTTTCGACGTAGTAAAACTATACAGGAAAGCAACCTGTAAAATCGACCCGAGCGCCGTTTAAGCCCCGGAGTATGCATAAGCCGGCTTGCGTTAAGGATTCTTAGCCCTTCACCGATCCTAGTGCTTGTTTTTGCACCACCGAGACCACAAAACGTCGTTAAAGAAGCCCTTGGAAGTTTCAGTGAGAGCTTAATGTATAAATGTATACCTCAACACCGCTTCCTAAAAAAGCGGAAACTCAAGGCGCTAACTTGAAGGCATTGTCTCTTCCAGAGTCAGAGAAATGGGGACCAAAGGACATCTTACTGTAGAATATTCTTGTAAAACAATCCATAAAGAATTGGTAATGGGTAAATCACAATCACAATATTTTTCCCAGAAGAGCCCCGCGCGGTCCAAAACACCACAAGCAAGGAATTTCCACATCGTGTAGGTAAATTGACGAAAACATCGCATTTCTTCTAGGCTGCAACATACTTGATCGCATCCTCCTGGTGGCTACTTGACTTTTAAATACCGAGAATCTCACAATCTTTTATAATATCCTCCAGATTGCCCGCCATTAATCTGACTTGTGTTTACGTGGACAACGCACAAGTACTTTGCGTGTTCCCTGCTTGTTGGTTATGAAGATTTATGAGCCTAATTCTGATTGGCTAAGAATTTTACGTCACAGAAATCGTTTTGCAGCTCGGTTTCGCAGACGTTATTTTTCGGGGGAGAGAAAACGACCGCCGGAAATAGGTCTGCGTTCGCAGGCTAGCACAACTGAAGGACGACGCTATAACTTACGATGTCATTGTACAGCGAATGCGAGAACAACTCAAACTTGAAAGATCGGCCCTGGTCGCACGTTACAAGTTCGATAATCGAGCAAGGAATTCCGGTGAGTCAGTTAGTCACTATGTAGCAACATTGAAGCACTTGGCCACGGAATGCAAGTTTGGAGAGGCTTTGCGAACCGAGCGCCTTCGTGACCGATTATTTTCAGGCATTCGCGACTCGAAGATGATTATTGAGTTGTTGAAGGTAAAACTCGCCGACCTTTCTATTGATCTTGCAGTTCAAAAGTGTCTGGCTATAGAGCAAGCTAGCAAAGATGTTCATGTGCTTCAGGGGGAACAGGGGCCAGGTGCAGTCAATAAACTTCAGACTGGCAAATCTGGGGAGGACCAAGCTTCTCCCAAGTCACCATAAAAGACGCAGGGTTCCCGGGGCAAGGCCAGTAAGCAGCTTAAACCTTGTTACCGTTGCACAGGATAACATAACTCGCAAAAGTGCCCATTTATTAAGGAACGTTGCTATCACTGTAGCATAATGGGACACACACAGCAAGCATGGAGGAAAAAGCAAGCCACTCAGCAAACAAATGACCCTGGGGTAAATGTCATGGAGAGGGCTGACTCGGAAGAAAGTGACGGGGAGTATGGGGACCTTTACCATGTTTCTGATATTAAGAACAGGAGGCCCATTTCTCTGAAGGTCTACCTTGAAGGGTGACCACTGGTCATGGAGCTGGATACGGGTTCGGCTGTGTTAGTCGTGAGCAAGGGAGTGTATCAGGAGTACTTGCGCCGTGTTCCTTTAAAGGACACCTATTTGAAGCTTCGTACCTACACGGGGGAGCCAGTGGAACCCATGGGGTTTCGCAATGTAACTGTCCAGTATAAGCGGCAGAGTAAGGAACTACCAATTTACGTAATGGAGAATGAGGGACCCACTCTCTTCGGCAGAGATTGGTTGGAGTCCATTCGGCTGGAATGGCCTTTACTTCACTTGGGAACATCAAACACTGTTTCAGTCCTGGAAGAAGTTTTGAGTAAACATGCATTAACTGTTTTCTTTGAAGGTCTGGGCAGAGTGAGGAGTGTTCAAGCGCGGATTCAGCTTAAAGAGGGTGCTCGGCCCCAATTTTGGAAACCAAGCCCGATAGCATTAGCTCGTAAACCAGCAGTGGATGAGGCCCTGAGAGAGCTTGACGCTGAAGGGGTCATCAAAAAGGTAGTGACTAGTGAGTGGGCAGCTCCAATTGTGACCCCTGTGAAGAAGGGTGGTAGTGTAAGGGTGTGTGGTAGGGGCGTCCAGATTCTGCTCCGAGAAAGGTAAAAAGTTGCTAAGAAATATGCCAAAAAGTTGCTCAAAAGTTGCTCAGATTTGAAAAAGTTGCTCAAAAATTTTGTAAAGTTGCTCGAATATTTTTAAGACAGCATGTCTAATTTTAATAACAATTGCTTTGTAATGAACATTAAGGTACAACTAAGTAACTAGTTGCAACAAATAGGCAACCTTTAGTTGAATCTAAGTGGCTAGTTACAAAAAGTTAGAGAGTAAGAGTAACAGTCTGGTTTACAAATCTAGCTAACTGTTGTTATCGTGCGATAACATTTAACAGTGTAACCACAGATTCACAGTCTGGATCTACCAGAAGCGAAAAGCTGCTAATAACACATCTAGAGCTGCCCCAGTTCGCTGCCCCAGCCTCGTTCCCAGGGCTTTTCCCTTTTCGTGCGGGGGAGGGGTGAGGGGGTGGCCCTCACGAGAAGGGAACAGTCCTGGGAACGAGGTTGAGGCTAACCCACTTCATGTAATTAATTACCACGTCCACAACTCCACATGATACCCATTCAAAGGGTAAAAATATGAGTTTTACTAGAAAGATGTTTAGAATTTTACCAAGAGAATTTTAACTTGTTTATTTAACAAAAAAAGGGGGTTATTCGGCATTTTGGTTCGAAATAGGTTAAATAGCCCAAAAGTTACCAAAAAAGTGCTAGTTTTCCAAACAGTTGCTCTCTGACAAAAAAATTGCTCAAAATCCTAAAAGTTTCTGAAAAGTTGCCTAGCAGAATCTGGATAGGCCTAGTGTGTGGTGACTTTAAGGTGACCATTAATCCACAGTTAGAAGTGGACGAGTACCCGCTGCCCCGAATTGACGACATTTACGCTAGCCTTGATGGAGGAACATTGTTCAGTGTCACTGACCTGCGTCACACCTACTTACAAATGGAGGTTGAGGAGCAATCCAGGCCATTCTTTACTATTAACACTACCCATGGCCTGTACCAGTACCAATGCTTACCTTATGGTGTGGCTTCAGCACCAGCCATCCGGCAGCGGGCTATGGACCAGATCCTGCAAGGTATTCCAGGGGTTTTCTGCTACCTAGATGATATCATTGTAACCGGTAGCACTTTGAAGGAACACCTTGAGCGGCTTGCAACAGTGTTGAAAAGGCTTGAAGAGTATGGTTTGAAAGCCAAGCGGGAGAAATGCAAATTCTTTAGAAGCTCTTTGGAGTATTTGGGACATGTCATTTCGGCAGAAGGACTGCACCAATCTCCCAAGAAAGTCAAGGCCATCACTGCGATGCCAAAACCTCAGGATGTCACACAACTGCGTGCCTTCCTTGGTATGGTCCAGTATTACTCCAAGTTCTTACCTGATTTGGCTACTCACCTGGCTCCTCTGCGTCGGTTGTTACAGAAGGAGGTAAAGTGGTCGTGGGGAGCTGAGGAAGAAACTAGTTTCCGAGTGTTGCTGCAGGACAAGGTTCTGATTCATTACGATCCTGAGTTGCCACTGGTTTTAGCCACAGACAGTTCCTCGTATGGTCTTGGTGCTGTCTTGTCACACTGTACTGTGGAAGGAGAGGAGCGGCCCATTGCTTACGCATCCCGGTCTCTGTCAGAAACAGAGAAGAAGTACTCACAAATTGAGAAAGAGGCCTAATCCCTGGTTTGGGGTGTTAAGACGTTTCAAACTTACCTTGGAGGGTCGTCATTTTACCCTGGTTACAGAAAGGTTACAGAAAGGTTACAGATCATCAACCCCTAAAATACATCATGGATCCGGGGAAGGCTGTGCCAGTGACCGCGGGAGCAAGGATACAGCGTTGGCGCTTGTTTCTAGGTGCCTTTTCTTACTAGATTGAGTTCCGAGGTACCAAGCAGCATGCTAATTGTGACGGTTTATCTCGTCTATCCCAACCACAAGCACCGGCTGAAAAGCCTGACGAGGTAGAAATGTTCCACACTTCTGTGGTGGAGATCCTTCCTGTTACAGACCAGGAACTGAGAATGCAGACTCGTAGAGATCCCGTGCTGTCTCGTGTCCTAGGGCCAGTGCAGTCAGGATGGGACTGAGCAGAAGTCCACCCAGAGCTTATTCCTTATGCTCATCGTGGGACCGAAATGACCATAAATCAAGGAATTCTTATGTGGGGAAGCAGAGTTGTGGTCTCGACCAAGCTGAGAGAGAGAGTTCTGGGAACTCTCCACGAGGGACACATCGGTATGGTCAAGATGAAAGGCTTGTCCCGGGGGTACGTTTGGTGGCCAAACATCGATAAGGCCATAGATGGGACTGTCCGAAATTGTGGAGGATTTCAGGAGACAGCAAATAATCCAGCTCATGCACCCCTGCACCGGTGGGAGTACCCGGCCCTTCCCTAGCAAAGGCTTCACATAGATCTTGCTGACCCAGTTTACGGAAAGATGCTATTGGTGGTGATTGATGCACACAGCAAGTGGTCTGAGGTCTTTGTGATGGAAGACACTACTGCTGAGGAGACAATTAGCACACTGCGCTCCCTGTTTGCCCGCCTGGGACTCCCCGATCTGATTGTGTCCGACAACGGACCACAGTTCACATCAGAAGCTTTTAGAAAGTTTACAACTGCTAATGGTATGAAGCATGTTACTGGTGCACCCTACCACCCGGCGACCAATGGTCAGGCAGAAAAATTGGTGCAGATTTCCAAGAAAGGAGTAACCCTAACACCATAAGACAGTATCTCACACCAGTTAAAGTTCAAGGTATTTTAACAAAATTTACAAACAGCAAAAGAGAGCATTAACTGAAAACTTAGACATGTTTACATGATTAACAAATATATATGCAAAATCTGTTGCTTCCATTTTAGTCACAAGCGTACATACATGCCATATGTTCAAGAGCCACTCAGGACAGAGGTCTTTTGCAGGGAATGAGTGTGTCCAACTGACTATTCTTGCTGATTATTGTTTTATGACATTCCAAGTGGCTCTATTGGATAGTGCTTTATATTTTTTGAGCTTGAGTAGTGTCTTTATTGGTATATTTTTCTTGTTAGGCAATGAACAACCCTGGAACTGTTCTAGCAAAGCTACCAAATACAGCAATTCCACAGGAGGACATTGTGTGGCTGTATGACTACTTGAATACTAAAGGGAATGAGGTTCCATTTTGATTCTGCCATCCACATTATGAAAAGAAAGCTTTTTCCTTCTCATTATGATCCATGAAAGCCCTCGGCTTCCAGGTGAAAATTTGGACAATATAATTTTTCACAACATTAATTTTATGAAGTAATATTGTACTTTATATTTGATCATGAAACTGATGAATAGTGCAGATAATATGGCTGTGACAGACTAAAAGGGAGTTGAAAATAATAAATATATCAGTGCTAATAAGAAAACACATGGTCACTGACAGCCCCCACTTACATGTACATTGTATTAATTGGACCAAAAAAGCAAAGAGAAACACTGTGCCTAAAATTTGGTTTTATTAACGGAGTTGAATTGGCCACCGTACAGAGATTCTAAAAGCTGACGTTTCGAGCGTTAGCCCTTCATCAGAGCGAATCCAAGGAGTAACGCTCGAAACATCAGCTTTTAGAATTTCTGTACGGTGCCAATATTTACATTATCAACTTCGTTGCTAAAACCAAATTTTTGTATATTACTTCCCCACCGACGCAGCACCACAAACTGTGCCTAAAAGTTTGTTTGTTAGCTTTTGTTGTAAACAATAATATTGTCCTCTAGACACAAAATATTACTGCATTTTGAAATTTCCATTTCTGGTATTATCACAGAAAAACATGTATTTTGATGTTTACTTTGGAATTATTACTATCCGCCTATGTACCTATTGTAAGTAGTTTCATTAGGATGTTTTGGAAACATAACAATACACACTTTTAACTGCAAGATTAATTTTTACGGATATTGTTGTGACGACAAAGTTCGTACCACTGGCATCACTCCTTTTTTGAACGGCTTGAGTTATGAGAACGATTGACATTGAGACTCCTCCTTGTCCCTTGGTTGCGTGGGAGCGAATGTGTTACTGAAGCCATGGATGAAAGGAGTCCGCAACACAACAGAAAAGTAAAAGACAAGAGAATTCTGAAACACGTTATTTATTGAAATAAAATATTGAGGTAAACAACTACGAACTTCGCCTTCCAGATCTCGCCGCACTGGAGATCAAGAAGAAACACAGGAAAGGTGAGCACTAATTAACCTGCGTTACAGGCGTTCGAAGGGGAAATAGAAGGGAAAGGGAAAACCGTGGGAGAACGAGGAAGGTGCCAGTAAAAGGATCCCCTAATTAATATGCATACATAAGGCAGCTCTAACTGTCAAATGCCATCCAATCAAAAACGTTTACAGGAAAATGCGCTACGCAGGAATGTTGCTTACCTCGCCATTATTCCAATACCCTCACGGCGGAGTGTAGTGTGAAACCAAAACACTGTCGCCCGAAAAAGGAGCAATCTTTCAATGACGTGTGACGAGTTTATGAAATGAGTTTACTGGCGGAATATGTCTCAACAAAATCTTGTGCGAATTTGTTCAGACCATCGCTGAAAAAGAAATCATTTGGTGTTGTATGCCACCCTGAACGACCAGCAAATGTGGCTGGAATCCATTTTTTAAAAAAATCGAAAACTCTTCACAACTTGTTCCCAACGTGTGTGTAAGGAAAATTAAAAACTGTTGCATAATCTTCAATTTCTATCCAAACGTTTTGAATCAGATCAAAAAGACAAAATTGGCGGCCTTTTTTAAGATTGTTTATGTGAGAGCTCGAAAACAAAGTCACGTTGAATTCAACCGCAATAGGTTGGTGTTGATTGTCAAAAATTTAATTCTATCTAGCCAATGACAACTTTTATGAATAGAATCTGAAGCGTAAAAAAAATCGAAAAAACAATAGCATCCTCCC
This sequence comes from Montipora capricornis, assembly GCF_036669925.1. Taxonomy (NCBI): domain Eukaryota; kingdom Metazoa; phylum Cnidaria; class Anthozoa; order Scleractinia; family Acroporidae; genus Montipora; species Montipora capricornis. The sequence continues at coordinate 12,272,406 of NC_090888.1, read as the reverse complement.
CTTCTTCCACGCGCGCCCTCCCCGTTCTCCAGCCGATCTCCCTTTCCCTTCTCCTTCCCCTTCGAGCCCCTGCCACGCAGGTTAATTAGTGTTCACCTTTCCCGTGTTTCTTCTTGATCTCCAGTGAAGCAAGATCTGGAAGGCGAGGTTCGTAGTTGTTTACCCCTAACATTTTATTCCAATAAATAAGGTGAATTTCTTTTGTCTTTTACTTTGAGGACTCCTTTAATCCACGGCTGCAGTAACAACTTCGCTCCCACGCCACCAAGGGACAAGGAGCCGTTTAAAACAGGAGGGACACCAATGGTATGAACTTTGTAGTCACAACAATATCCTTAAAAAGCAATTTTGCGGTTTAAAGTGTGTAATATGAGATTCAACTTTTTGAGCTAAAATAAAACAACTGGATATCAACGACCTTTATTGTTCTCATGCCGGTTCCGGTTCCGGATTCTGGATTTCCTGGTTTTCCAAACGCCCATCTCGAGAGGTGTGCTAGAATTTATGCAAGGAAATGGCCATGCTACTGAGGCAAAATTCATTGAAACTGTTCGAAACTGGCATAAAGCCGCAGATGGAAGAGGCCTTTTTGAGAAAACGCGATCACAATACAACAAGGACATGCTGAATTTTTTGCTTGAAGACTAGATGCCCTGGTTTCAACAAGAAAGTGACTATGCCGCTAGTGACATACTAAGACCCGTTAAAGAAATGCAATGTTTTACAAGGGAAATAATAGTTTTTGTTGTTGTGAGCTGTGAAAGTCTGTAGCTACGAAGAGAGGAATACCGACATCGAAGACTCTCCCCAGAACACCCACGCGCAAGCAGCACTGATGATGTGGAAGGGTTCATTGCTCTTCTACATGACCAGCTTGGGGATGTCTTTGGTCACAAGGCATTTCTCTCACAGCAACCCAAGATTCTCAGTGAATTCAGTAAAAAAATTGATCCAGAACTAACTTTTTATCACTGGACTGGACATAGACATCGGTACTCAGATGATCCACTGCCATCATTTAATGATCCGTCAGGCGCTACCGAAAGACTGGACAGGGTCAGACTACTGAGACGTTCTGATCCCAGGGCTTTTCGTAGCAAACAGAGCTTCACTGCCACAGGGGCATTCTCTAACTAAAAGGGCAACATTTCATAGAGCCCCTGAATGGTTGCCTCCACCACCTAGCTGCTAACCTGCAATGTAGTTGTACACTGTGCAGTAAGGACCTTCAAGCCTGGGAGTAATCAGGATCTAATGAAATTATTCTTTCGCTGCCTTTTAATGTATTCATTACCAATTTGAAAATTGGCAGTTGTAGTAATTCAATGAAGTTCTGTGACTTGCACTTATGATTCATTTTCAACCTGCATGAATACTGCTAAGATCCAGTTTTAAAAGGTGTATGGATACTGCGTTGAAATTAATATTCCACTGAATTGAGGTGTCTCTATGTCTGAAGAAGCACTTGGCCGTATAGCATCAACTGCATCCATGATGAAAGTGGGCCTTCAACATTACATCACTCAGGGGAAATATTCTGATAGTTTTGTTAAGTAAGTAAATACAATCACTTATGTCCAGAAATGCAAACAATAACAAAATTGGCAAAATAACAAAATACCGCCGACAGTTTGACGATTTTAACAATTTTGGCAAATATGGCGATTGTGGCGAAATTGTGTGAAATCGCCAAATGTATGTAAATCAGTTCCATATGTGGTGGCCAGCCATGTTGGCGAATTCTTGCCAAATCCCCAAATGTATGTAAATTACTTCCATACATCACTGGGCCATATTCATTTAATGAAATGTAACACATTGCTTCCATGTTTACTCTTTATTTATGCAATGTCTATCCTGGCTTAAAGAAAAATAGATTGTATACCCTGAGCCAAGTTGACTATGTGAAAACAGGTTTCAGTGGAGTAAAACACAAGTTTTCAGTCCATCAGAACTCAGCATGGGCACCCTGTGAATAAGCTTTTAATGCTAATAGACCAATTTTGATATATTAAAATTCACTCCTGAACCCAAGGCATCATCTCAAGGCGGTGGGGAATGAATATTATGATTTGTATGACTTTATTCCCCTAAGCCTTCACACTGAATTTTAATATATCGAAATTGGTCTATTACGTAACTAGCAATACGACTCGGGGACTATCATTAACTATCAAAAAAAAAATAAAATCCATACAATGTGCAATATGTCGTTTCATTTAACAACAAAACATACAGAAGAGGATTTGAAGAAGAGATCTTTTTTCGTTAACTGATCTCATGCCACAAATAGCCATTTCAAGCCTTGACTGGACGGCAAGTATGTTTTGCAGGTTGAAATTTAATTATAACTGGAAAACTGCTGGCACTAAAAATAGTTAATAACCCATATACTCATGAGGGGTTCTTACATAAAGTAGTAAAAACACGTGCAACTTCACCCTTTGGCAAATATATTCCGTCTATCGTAAACAGCGTCATGTAACAGTCACGGTAAATCTATCGCTTTACCTTTCTTTTAAGTGCCAGCGGTTTTCCAGTTATAATTAAATTTCAACCTGCCAAATTCACCGGCTTTCCAAGGGGCCCCTCTTGTCTTCTCATTTGCATTGGCTTCCAAGTTGTCGGCGATTTTGACATATTTGCCATTTTCGCCAGATTTCTAACTTATTTCTTCTTTTCCAAATTGTTGGCGAAATTTTGCCATTTTTGCCATTTTGTTGTTGCGTGCATTTCTGGACATATCTCAATACAATACAAACATTTCAATTATAAATAAACTTAATTGTGTTCTAAAAGTACTAAGTTTTTGTGATGGCACATTTTTTTTGCAAAGCAGACAATTCAATTATAACCTGCACACAGTGCTACAGTTCACTGGACCATAAGTCCTTACATCGTAGATTTCCATAGTTGATATAGCACAGCTTTGTCTAAAAGACCTGAAAATGAATACTATTTTACATGGAAACAAATAATTATTCAGCCATAATGTTACTTTGAAAATTGAACTCAAATTAGAACTGAAACTTGAACTTAGACTTAAGTGTCAGGACTGGAAAGGAAGGAATAGTCCAGTCAGTTTTACCTTCAAGAGATACGACTGACATGGTCATATCTTTTTCCTGCCACAATCCCTCCTGCAAGAGGCAACATAAAAAAAGTATTATTTACACATGACAGAAAAAAAAAATTGTGAAATGGTCGGCGTCACAATAACTGAACATGCTTTTATTTTTCTGAATACTATAAAACAGTAGAAGTTTGACAACAAAAATGCCAAGAATTGTTTTTTCTATTAACAAAATATGACTATTTACATGTAATTTCCCTGCATTACATTAAAATGAAAGTTTATGGTTATTACCACAGAAAGAAAAATGGTGTAACAAACAGAAAGAATCAATGGTTCATAAGCTTAGAAATGTACATGTATACACTAGCAGTGTTACCTTGCTAGGAAGCTAGAAAGTGGAGTTGCCTGTATTGCTCCCCGAAGGATTCACATCGGCGAGAGCAGGATTACTGGCATATTCCCTGGAAAGAATGCTGTTTTGCAGTTATAAGGAAAATAAGTTATACCATGACAATTACATTTATCTATCCTTTGTTGTTATATATATTTCTTATTATTACTATTACTATACTAGTTATAGCTGTCACTAAAGTGGCAACGAGCCAAACTTGCGTGACCTGGCGCCTGGCGGCTGCAAACATCACGCGGCGTACTCGTGCGGCACTCTCCTTGGTTATCGCTACGGTCAACATTTCATCGCTTTGGTCTACATTACATTACATTGCATTCAAATTTGAAGCGCTTCTGAGATTTCGTCCGCCTAAAAATCTTCTCGCGGCTCTATAATCTGCCACCTCGCCAGGCCTTCTGTCTTCAGAAGGCCTGACTCGCTGGCAGTTATTGTCACTATTGTTACTGCTATTGCTATCATCATCATTATAACTAAGAATAAAGTTGGGATTACTATCCTAATGATTAGTTTTCACTCCATTCTTCATGTGATCAGCAAATAATTTTATGCTAACCGTTTAGTATAATTGCTCCATCTTTGACTTTTATATTTAATTTGTCACTTTCCTCTGGAATTTTTATTGATGACTGGAAAAATGCGCCTGTGTGCCCGGTCTATAAAGGCAATGACCATCGAGATATGGGAAATTATAGACCCATTTAAATCCTGCCAATAATAAGTAAAGTTTTCGAGAAAGAAGTTTCTCAACAGCTTTATCACTTATGGAATGGTATATAAAATGAATCTTATATGAACTGCGGATATGAAATCAAGTGAAGCTATGATCTTCGCATTTATGAGCGCAATTTTTGCAATTGCGTAGAGAAGCCTGAAAAATTCAGGACTTCAACGGGGTTTGAACCCGTGACCTCGCGATTCCGGTGCGACGCTCTAACCAACTGAGCTATGAAGCCACTGACGTTGGGAGCTGGTCATTTGTGGGTTCTAATGGTCCCGTGAGGAATGAATCAGTGGCTTCATAGCTCAGTTGGTTAGAGCGTCGCACCGGAATCGCGAGGTCACGGGTTCAAACCCCGTTGAAGTCCTGAATTTTTCAGGCTTCTCTACGCAATTGCAAAAATTGCGCTCATAACTGCGAAGATCATAGCTTCACTTGATTTCATATCCGCAGTTCATATATGATTCATTTCATATACCATTTCATAACTGATTCATTCCTCTCGGGACAATTAGAACCCACAAATGACCAGTTCCCAACGTCAGTGGCTTCATAGCTCAGTTGGTTAGAGCGTCGCACCGGAATCGCGAGGTCACGGGTTCAAACCCCGTTGAAGTCCTGAATTTTTCAGGCTTCTCTACGCAATTGCAAAAATTGCGCTCATAACTGCGAAGATCATAGCTTCACTTGAGCTTTATCACTATCTGAAAGTCAATTGTATTCTCCCTAAATTCTAGTCTGGTTTTCCCCCTCTCCACTCGAAGTTAAGTTTTATGGAGTCGCTGATAGAGAATTGATGTGGTTCAAGTCTTATCTTACTGCCCGACAACAACAATGTTTAATAAATGGATGCTTATCTTCTCAAGGTAACTTACTCTGTCGAGTTCCCTAAGGCTCTATTCTTGGCCCTCTGCTTTTCCTTATCTACATGAATGATTTACTATCAAATTTACCATGTAGGAGTAGACCAGGCAGCTGTGACTTTCCAGTTAAAGGATAGTGCCAACTTGATTACACCGTGGTATGATTCTAACTTACTGGCGGGAAACGTAAAAAAAGTACCACGTTTTGAACTTGGGCTTCACTCAAAATGACAGTAACATTTGCGTGAACGATGCCGAAATCTTAACTAAAGATAACATCACACTTCTAGGAGTAGTGTTAAAGTCTAAGCTAAATTTCTCTGAGCATATAATTTCTATCTGCAAAAAAGCCAGCCATAGAATTGGTGTTCTAATGAGACTACGCAATATAATTCCTATGAAATCTAAGTTAATATTATTCAAAAGCGCGAT
>NC_090888.1:12254405-12256905 GCF_036669925.1 Montipora capricornis | reverse complement strand
CTCTTAGCAATAAATACTATATTACCTTGCCTAAATTGATCAGTTTTACTACTCTTAACATTAATCTCTAGGTGATCTCTAGGTAAACAGATCCCTAACCCAGCAAAATACTCATTGCCACCCGGCTCAAGTTCGCTGCCATCCGGCTCGAACCAATCTGCCAACCGGCTACAAAAACGTGAAAACTGCCCACCGGCATCAAATACATGAACACTCAGTGTCAACGGCTCAAGAAGCACTGGTCTATCGATCCGAGATCCTGTAAAATTGGGTTCACAGTACAAGAAGCCCTCGCCATGAGTCACTCTCAACAAGGTCAGTTTGGAATGCTACTATCGGCGCTCCGAGAAAATTGAACTTTCACAGTAAGGTTTAAGCCGTCCCGGAGGTTGAACCTAAAAGCGAGTTCGTATTACGACCTTGACGCAACGCTAACCGTCCCTCAAAAAATGAATAATCGAGAAAGAAATCCCAAAACTTACTAACCCGGGGGCAAGCTCAGTCCCAATAGTCATAATCCACAATCTTGCTGAGGATATCGGCTTTTTCATTAAGTAATCATGGAACCCACTGAATGTCTAAATAAATCCCAACCTTGAAACATAGCGAAAAAATATATGGGAGGCTAACTTGTGAAGATTGAAATTCATGCTGCCAACTTGCACAATCCTAGCCGCCCCTTGGCTATCGGTAAACCACTTAACCCTATATAAGAACAAACTGAACAGCTAACAGCTCGCGGTAAGTAGAGCCCTCCTGACGTTCAGCTTGGGTAAACATCCTGTGAACGTGCCCATCTTTCCCAGCAATATGGCCTGCGTAAGCTACATTACTCGCATCCGAGTACTGTAAATGGATATGAAAGGGAATGCCAAATCTGATACAGTTTTGGAATTAACAGAGCAGAGATTATCCTTCCAAAACTGAAGCTCTACCCTGCAATATCTATCAAGAGCAAACACACTGTCCTAGTCTTGGGCAGCCGCTACGGACATCTGGCAATGTCCGGTCATAATTCGGCTGAGATTCCCTACAACAGGACTCATAGAGATAATCTTACCCACAATGGAAGCCAGGCCTCTAGCAGAAAGTCTAGGATCTTGAAGGGTGTTGTCAATGTGAAGCAAAGCCTTATCTATTCTGGGTTCAGTAATGCTAATTTTTCCCTGAAGCCCGTCCCAAACGATACCAAGCCAAGTGTTTGACCGCACAAGGACCCAAACTGACTTATCTTTGTTCCCTAGGAAGCCGGCCAAAGCCAGATCTGATCTAATGATGCTATAGTAAATCTCACCTGACAACTTGGTAGATTCGACGTCGAAACCGTCATCAAGGTAAACAAAAGCGTGTATACCCTGAGATCGCCAGTGTTTAACTAAAGGTCTGAGTAGCTTGGTGAAGATGTAAGGCGCTGAAGATAAACCGAACGGTAAGACAGTAAACATGAAGAAACCACTGATCAGACATGACCCAGCTAAACACAAGGAAACGTTGGTGGTCGGGAAAAATATCTGAATGGTGATACCCACTTTTAAGGTCAAACTTAGTGAAGTGACTACCTCTCTCAAAATAATCTAGCCCAACTCTCCAATCTTCAAACTTGACCTTCTGCTAAAAGATATATTGATTCACATATCTCAAGTTTAAAATAAAGCGTTTTTTCCCGAAACTCTGGACGGAAAACAGAGAGGGGATTAATAACCCTAAGGTAAAACGTGGACACTCTACAAACTCTCCCGGAGGTAACCAACTCTAGAATTACCGATTGGACAAAGTCGGAGTGTTTCAAAGCAGAGGAATTGATCTTGAACTCAGCAGTTGGTGGAGTAAGGTAGAATGGTATATTCTAGCCCTCTCTAATGCATTCCGTGATGAAAGAGGGAGCGTTTATTCTTTCCCAAAACTGGACGTGAGCTTTTAGTCTACCTTTAACGGATAAAGGAGCTAAACCAGGTTCCGATGTATCGGACTGTAATTCATAATTTGGAGAAAACGTATTGTCTACCTTACTGATGCCCGCAATAAATCCAGCCGTGTCATCACTCAACTGGTTTACGGGATTGATCCCCGAGAGATGTGCTAACTGTTCCTTTGAACCGTTGGCTTGCGGGCCCGAATCCGCAAGTAGAACTCCAGTGGCTTCTATTTCCACATCTGAAGCAGATGTCTGTCGCAGAAGGCATTCGACGGCCTGAAAAGGTAAAAACAAGTAACTCAGAAGCAGAGCGACCACCAAAAAGTTCAAATAAACTAACCAATGAAATGAAATAAACCGAGAATGTGAACTATAGCACCCCCGAGTAGTGTCACACTTGATGAATATATCAAGCAATACTCTCCTTAATATACTCAACTGGAGTCTCAGGAGACTCCACGTGCTAACACAAAATGTGTTAGCATGAAGGCATGCATGCTCTCGCTAACTTCCGAAGGAAAATACATTTTCCTACTCCCTCACTACGTTCGTCCGAAGGAAAAATATTTTCCTTCTCCAGAACGC
>NC_090888.1:12216905-12249405 GCF_036669925.1 Montipora capricornis | reverse complement strand
TTGTTGAAGATCTGAAGTGCAATATGTCTACTTTTTGGCCTTTTATCCTATTTCATCTCTTCTAGTTTTCGAATCTCTAATTATCCCAGTCGTTCTTTAGTTAGAATAGATCCATTGTAGGTCATGTTACTGACGGGGTCTTGCCCAAGTTCGTTCAGACTGATAATGCGTCTCTAGTATAAAAACGGACGTGACAATGCTTCGGATGTTTTTCCTGAATTTCAGTCCTGTGACAGTTACCCAAAGTCAGATTGTTTCACTTTTTTGGCATGAAATGCGTTGACATCATTTTTGGGAGATGGAAAGATACGTCAACCCAAAATAAATGGTATTCGGTTTATGATTTCTCGGAATAATTGCTTTCGTTTTCGGTTTTATACAACACTTCATTGAAATTCGTGACTGTCATGCATGATCACTGTGAAACCGCAAAAATAACAATGTTTCTGCAATGTTAATTGTATGTATAGTGATTAATCAAAGTAAAGCACACAATAGGATAGTATAAATAATCATACCATTGTTCACGGATCTCCGAGTTTCGCAGTAAGAGTTTGACAAACTGTATTATCTTTCTTTGCCCTCTCTGTTCCTGGAGTCATTTTAAGGAAGCTATACCACTTTTTCGTGATCTGTCAAAGTGCAGGAATGGTCCCCCCTTGGTTGTGTCAACAACATTGATTTCCAATGTAAAAAGAGTGGAAGAAAGGAAAAAATCCTGTTTCTTTTCTTGCAACAATTGAAAAACGGTAATTATTGACAGTTTTATTCTACGAAGACTAGCCCGCGAGTAGGCTCCCAGTGGTTCGAGGTACATGTAGAGCGTGCTTGACTACTCGAGAGCGCAGGCTAAACAAAAGCAAAAAGTTGTTTACAGATGCGGTTTCACAGTCAGTGGCCACGTCTTCCTATTATCTATACCTATTAGGTATAGGGTGCCAAAACCCGGTCGAAAAAACGTTCCGTACACACATACAGAGACCCACACGTCAAGCACAAAGAGGTTCATCTTCCCAGCTGTTTACCTAAGTAACCTGGAATAGGTAAATCAATTCGATCTTCGATGCAACAAATAAATCACTTGAAGAATTCAGTTTAGTAAGAAAATTGTTCAAATTGTAGTAAGTACCTTTGAAGATCATTATTAACACTTACATTTTCGGTTATTACCAATTGAGGTTCCTTGAAAACGTCAGTTTTGAGTGAGGCAGGGTAGAGAACTCAATGAGTCACTAACCCAAAAGAAACGAAAAATCACACCCGTAAGTCGATCAATCAGAAAGAAAACTACTAAACAAATTTCTACTTTCGCGCTAAAACACGCATATAGATACTTCGAAATCTGATTACCGATCCCGCTGTTTGTGATATTATTTGTTGCTCAGATAAATCTTTGATATTCGTGAATTATCGAGAGGGTATAACATTACAAAAGCCCTTTATTAACGCTGAAACACGTGATCCGTCAAAGTAGAAGAATGCTCCGCCCACATCATGATATAAAGACTCTTGGGACGAAGTCGACAAGCGGTATTAATACCGTAGTTCATTCGTTCGAAAACAAAGCACCCATTGAGAATCCCGGAGCAAACGAGATAGGTAGGTTTTTAGTAAAGGGTAGTATTATGGTTAATCGCACACTTTTTGTTTAGTGATCATGAAAAAAATTCCAACAAACAATTTTTGGTCCAATTCTTGATCCAATCAAAGGAAAAGACAGAGTGAATGAATCGCATTTCCTGTCTCCGCGACCATTTGCGTCCATCCTTGAAGTGTGACGAATTTTGCGTGAAGTTGTACTTTTCAAACGTTAAGGGTTTGTCCGGTTATGTATCACATTTGACCAATAAAACGTTGGCGGTTACGTTGTGAAATTGACAATGTTTTTCACGGCATACCAGAATGTTTTGTTCACGTGCTCTCAAAGTTTTCAGGTTTTTCGTGAGAGCGTTCGGGTTTTGTATGACCTCCCTAATAACGTCTATGCTCGTTTTGCTATGGAGACAAAAAAAATCAACAGTCCACAAGTTTGGAATGGGATAAATTACTGTCCAGGAGTCGCTTGAGATCAAGATTTTAAATGCTCCTTGAAACACGGAAGAGCGTGTGTGCGCAGAATGCCCTAGACGCAGAAATATTTCCTCCTCGATCATTCTAGTTCCACTTTCTCGTATTTGCTGAATCACGTATCTCTTCTTGGTAAAGTATACCAAATTCCATATTCCGTGTCTTTGGGCACTAACGATAGATAGATGTTTATAACTCTTCTAGATTCCTAGGCAATTTAATAAATATCTCCGCTCTCACGGAAAACCTGAAAACTTGAACAGCACGTGAACGTTTTATTGGTCAAAAGTGACACACGACCGGACAAACCGTTAACGTTTGAAAAGTAAAACTTCGCGCATACGATACATTTAAAAAAATACAATACTATATTTATGTCTTTATATTTATTTATTTATTTAACTACACGTATATTTGTATGTTTGCGAGTGCATTGTCTGACCCTACCAGTAATTCAGAGAGATCTGCGAATGGTGGAAATAAACAAATATTGTATTGTATTGTAAAATTCGTCACGCGTCAAGGATGGACGCAAATGGTAGTAATTGTATGCATCGTGATCAAGCAAAGTAAAACCTACAATAAGATACCATAAACAATCATACCAGTGTTTATGGATCTCCGAGTTTTGCGGTAAGAAACTGTATTATCTTTCTTTGCTCTCTCTGTTGCTTGAGTTCTTTTAAGAAGCTGGAACACTTTTTCGTGATCTGTCATGCAAAGTGCAGGAATGGTCCACCCTTAATTCAATGAATTCAATGAGTGTCAGTAAAGAGGCGACTGGGTTATGTCAACAATATCGACTTGCATCTGGTTTTGAATCTTCCGGTTCATTCTTGTTTTATCCATTATATACTGTGCATACTGTTCCTCTGAGCCCACAGTTCCTCGGTGCCCAGTGTTTCTCTGTGCCTACTATTATTCTGTCCTTTCCTTCCCATTGTTTCTCTGTGACTACTGTCCCTCTGTTCCTTTAAGCCCACTGTTTTTCTGTACCTACTGTTTCTCTGTGCCCACTTTTCCTCTGTAGTCAGTGTTCCGGTAGGCCTACTATTCCTTCCCTCTGTTCCCACTGTTGCTCTGTCTGTTGCTCTAGTGCTATTCCTCAGCCCTCACCTGTTTCTCACTGTTTTCATGTAATGATTAACGCTTTCAGTTCCCGGTATATAAGAAACGAGGTGGCATACCTCAAAGACTTCGATGTAACATGAAAAGTAGGTTTAACCGTTTACTAGATAATCTGTAACAATGCATGTTGCATTTTTTCACCCGAAGTGGTGGGTTTTTATTCTCTTTAATCATGTTAATAGCCGATAAGAGGCCGTCCTGGCCTGTAGTGGTGTTTCGAAAAGGCTGCGTTAGAATCATCATAAGGCCACCTAAGCCAAAACGGCCAAAAGTCAGAGACTGCCCAGTGCGCTGGAAAATGTACATGTATATATTTATGTTATTTCTTATTCCAGTAAAGGACCAACCCTTAAATGACGGTGAACTGTGATATAAAGTTGCCTTAATCTTTCTTTTTTAATACACGTGTTCATAATAGGATTGTCTATGAGTCACAAAGAAGTTGTGTTTCTTATATTGCACATCGTTTAATGCTCCTTAACCCAATAGCGGTTTTGTTCTTACAAAATCCTCCCAACGATTACTTGCCGGTGTAGTGCACTCAAATAAACCGTCAATTCTTTCTGGACAAAGTTGTAGAGTCGCTAGAACCTAGTTTAATGGCCCAGCTCCAAAGAGTCTCCTGCAGGGGAGCATTCCAACTAGTAAATGAAAGATCATAGGTTTGACTACTTCGATGGAGCACTCGCGGACTGTTTTTCCGAGTTTGCCTGCGACATTACCGATGAATTCCTATTTCTTTCGTCAATGAAGTTACTATGGCAATCGCATGGAACCATTGGCGGGAACGTTCGATAGTCGTTTTCTATTAAAAAAACTAACATGAAAAAACTTTCAAAAAAGCAAAATAAATGCTAATACAAAAGGAGTACTCAAACCTGGATAAAAATTCATTATAGCGAGAAATTCAATACACTATAAAATAATTCGTTAAGATCTTTTCCTAAGTGGAGTCAAAGAGAGGAAAATTAAATCCCAATAAAAAGGTGTGAAAGCTCTCTAAAAAGCTCGTTTAAAAAACGTCACCACAACCTATTAATTCCTAATTGAAGTCGATCGAGATGATGCTATTTTGTTTACAATTCACTGTCGCCTCGATTGCCCAATGCAAACAAAAATTCAACATACGTCAGCGGTATTCTTGGTTTTCACATGACGTCACGACCGCCATGTTGGTGCCCAAAACAAAGAAAAGGCGGCCATGTTGGTGCCCCGACCAAATCCTCCGGGAAATTAACTCTATTATTATGCAAATGCTTCCTTTTGTTTTCGTTGAAAAACATGGCTGTTGATCACGTGAGTGAAAACCAGCAATTGGCAAACCAGAAACAGAATTAAGACTAAAAGCTTCAGCGTCAGTGATTATGATAGTGAGAAGGCCAAAGGAAAGTAAACCGAAGCAACTACGTCAGCCGTCAGAGAGTAACTTAAAGTGCTTCATATTCCCAATGATCGTTTCCCCTAGTAATGGAAACGTCCCCACAGGAACAGAGTAAAATGAAATTCTGACCAACGTTGCTGGAAGCTTACAAGAAATATAACCGCATTCCAGGGGAGACGAGCGGGAAATTTTTATCACTGTGCATTGGTAACATCCTTTGATTTACCATTGTTTTCAACAGTTCTCTCACACCGTACTAAACTATAGGGATTTTCCGGTTTCAAGTCTTAAGTGTAAAACAATGTTGTATTTCTTTCTTCGGGTAATTTCCGCTGAAATGTCTCTTGCAACATTTCTTGTCACTCTTAGCGGCTTCCTTTTCTTCCACTCTTTCCACTGGTTTGATCTCTCTTCGTTAGACTATTTACATGGCTATATGATTCTCTTCCAAATTCGATCCGCCATCATTCAATAAAAATTTAACCAAACAACTGTGTAATAATTGTTTACGGATTTGAAATCTCGTTTGGTGCCATCAAAAGAGAATGCACAGTTCACTGAGGATCATATTTTCTAGAGTTCTCTGGGTCATGACCGCTCCATGACATTGCAACGGATTACAACACCTCCAGAGAGTCAAAAGTTGCGCTTCTCAATTAAAGGTATGTTAGGAATCCTAGTACACTGTACTAGCCTTCTTTTGAAGTAGTTCAAGTAAGAGCCTCGTGCGTCCCCACACGCCTCTATTTCTCGTCCAAACTGTTCTCGTTCTTCTCTTTCCCTAAGCACCCGTTCAACTAAAGCAGAGGCATCTGCCACACGTTGTTCCATACAGTTTGTTTCATTTTGTCTGTTCGACAAAGCTCCTCTGGAGTTATCTTCATCGGCATTACCAAAAACTTCGTGCAAGGCTGGTGTCTGAATTACCATCACCAGGTGTCGTTGAGGAATAAACTGAATTCCTGCTTGTGTTATTAACAAGACTCGGTGGATTGTCACTCGCACTGAAAACAAGAGGCACACTTGTTGTAGCTGAGACAACTCCAGTTGAAGAAGCACTTGAGGCTCAAACGGAGAATGAAGGAGGCAAACCACAATTGTCCACAATGACAGCACTGCCAGTGGAGGTACCTGCAATTGGTACTTGATTGCTATTCGCAAGTGATTATTGTCCAAGTGCTAAATCAGCATCACGCGACCTTTCATTCGCAGCCTACTCATCGCTGAACGCAGAATCACCCCGGTCATTCACGACATGTCTTTGAGTCGCATATAGTGAGTGTCCCGGCCGAATTCCAGCAGCACCTCTATCCAGTAGGCCAGAAGTGCAGCCCGAACTTGTTAATGAATAAGCCAAACCCGAAGGGGTGATTCCTGAAATTGCATCACTCCGCCAACATAATGGGACCTGTCCCACATGTGTGTTATATTGGACGTAATATTCAGAAAGCCCTCAACATTATTTGCACAATTGTTTGGTGAGCCATTCCAACCCAAAATGACATTACTTGGTCTTGTAGGACTAGGCAAAGGTGCTGCTGCAGCAGGTACACTGTTTCCAAACAAGTTTTCATTGTAAGAACTTCCTCTAAGTAATCCTGCTCTTTCAAAACCACCACAAGGGACAGGTGAGAAAGCATTGCCGTCTAATCTCACATACGAGTTATTCCGTACTGCCGCCTGACAAGCCGCAAAATATGGCCTAACTCTGTAAGCTTCCGATGCATTTGTCTTTCTATCAACAAAAGAGGTTCCGTGCGTGGTATCATAGCAAAGAAAAGAAAAATCTCTGCCATTTGCGAACAGACATTCATGAACAGTTTTGTCTTGTGAATGTCGTACTAAGAAATCCCCTGCCAAACCATCAGATACAGGGCTGGCAATTAGTGGGGGCGGGGGAGGTGATATAGCCGTCAGTGGGCGTTGTATTTGAGAGATTTTGGGTCGAGCGCCCAAACGTTCCCAGTCAGTAGAAGAGGAACTGGAATCGTCAGATTCATGCATTCTCAATGTTGTTTGATCATGTTCATTAGAACTTTGTTGCAGCTGGAGGGGATTTCTATCATCAACATGTGAACTTACTGGATCGGTCAAACGGCAGAAGGCAGAGCTATCTGAAGAGATGGTCTGTGAATCATATCCAGATAAGGGAGATCTTATTGTGTCAGATCGGTTTGTTCCTGTTACCGAATAACAGGGATCAGCCGACTGTTCCTCGATGTCTTTAAACTCAGTATTTTGCCCACCAGTCACATCATCGGTACTGTTCAATAACTGAGCCTGCCCTGGAAACTCTTCTTCACTGCTGTCTGTAGAGGGCCCGAAGTCACTCTCACTGACGATTTCATCACGTGCTGCAACAGCGGAATGAGTAGTTGAGAGCACGTCTGGTGCCTTTGGTAACTTCTCGGAGGACCCTTGTGAACTGCTACTTGAACAAACTAGTGTACCTTCATCGGTGCTTAAAACCAATGAATCATACGGACTAACAGATGTGCTGTTACCACCACTTGATGGGCCACTTTGATCAGGAGAGTTTGGGACACAAATGCCCTCTTTGTCATTGGTTCCAATGAGTGAGTGACGTCATTTGTCAGTGGTAGAGCATTGCAGCGGCATCGCAGAGGTCGACTGGGTTCGAATCCTGTCGACGCCACCTGAATTTTTCATGCAGGTGTCTCTTTTTCATTGCATCCAGCGAAGAGCAAGGATAATTTTTCCGTTTCGCCTATGGCCCGCACACTGCAACAGTGGCTGAGGAACAGCATCTAAAATACTGGAACATGGTATCGAAAAGAAAACAAATTCGGATCTTAACGTTATTGAGGTAGGAATGGTATTGTAATTGTAACTTGTTTGTTTCATTCACGGAACACCTTAAGAGCGTTGAGGAGCTCGTTCATTGTATTCCGGATCGAATTGGAATTTGGCAGTGTTGGTGTGGGGAATTTTCTAGTTGGCCCGTTGGTTTTCTCAGAGACACTGAAGATTCACAGTTTTAACACGAATTCACAATATATTAAACAGGTTTTCAGTCTCTTGAGCACAAGCACATGTCGAAAACAAAAGCTTTCTCTCCTAAGAACTCATAACACGTGTGCCGGAAACGCACTCACCATGTAACTTAAAAGGTGATCTTACTTTCGGTTTCTAGACTGTTCTCGAAAATATTCTCTGCATGCGCATAATAAAGCGAAGTCAAAAATTCCTAAACACTATTTGAAGCTACCAAAGTGGAGAAATCACAAGAAAATCAAGAAAACAGCCAATTAATGACATCAAACAAAACAAACAGTCCAATAAAGTTCACAATTCAAGGACAGCGTGACCGCCGTTACATTGTCACGCTAGGTTTTGCACATTGGTTTTTCTGGAGAGGGGAAAACTGGACATCCCAGAGAAAAACTACCTCTCGGAACAAGGAGAGAACCAACAACAAACTCAACCCACATATGATCCCGGGATGGAGAATCGAATCCGGAATTGGTGAGAGGCGAGTGCTCTCACTACTTCGCCACCCTTGCTCCCCCAAGTGATCAACGTGGATGATACAGTCTGCATTCCCATACAATTCCACATAAAAAAATTTGGAAGCAGTCTTAAAACTGATTCAACCCTGGACCCAACTTTTTACAACGATCAAAGACATTCTGTTGGCTCGCACAAAGTCAAACCTTTCTCCCCAACAAGGAGTGCGTGATCAAGCCCCAAGAACATCAGAGTAGGATGCTACTGACGACCAAGCATACTAGTATCCCTTGGAGGACATTGTAAGGTTCCTGGGTCCTTCCAACTCGCTGTAGCAGCTCGGGAAACGTTTCAAACAGTTATGTTGTTTTCTGCACATACTATAAGGTTTTGCTTTAGCACACAGGGTTTCAAACTTAATTATCATATCGAGGGTTCCTCTTAAATGATATCTCTGTCTTTCTGATAGCTTTTTAGCAATGGCTCTCCTACTGTCAATTTATTATAGAAATGGAATAATCTGCTGCAGCTAATTATAGAGAATCGGCACTAGCACTATCGAAACTCCCGTTAAAACCACTCTTTCCATGCTTAAGCCTACATCGTTAGAAATTAATTCGTCATGTCAAAAAAATCTATTTTTCCATGGATCATGGAATTCAGTCCATACCGCTAGTTTTACTCTAAGGAGAAGGTAATCCAAGTTTCTCCAGGAGGTCAAAGCGCTGGATCCCTTTAAGCAGCTCATCAATGTCTGTGCAAGGGTGTTCACTGACTCTTTCCACTTCTCTTAACAGTTCAAAGCCCACCTTCATCTGGGCAAGCCTGAAACCATTAACTTTGCCCCCGGCCACAATCTTCATCTGTTTGAATTCCTCAGGTGATAATGACTTGGAAATGTCTATAAACCTTGCTTGAAAGTTAAAATTTGTCAAAATGTTGCACAACCGAGGTGAATTTTAACATTTATTTTCCACAATTCCCACAGCAAGTTTTCAGTTAAGTTACTTTAAGGGGCACAGGTTCTTTAGCACCCTTAAATATGTCGACCGTATGTCAGCCCTACATGTGAAAGGAACCCTGTGGTACGAGCCAATGCAGATTTAGCAATTTTGACCACACAAAACAAAACAAAGAAAGAGAAATCAGACCGCAGTATCAAAATACTGTTCCAGGGCGTCAAGTGACAAATAACACTCAGAAAAGAGGAAAATAGTGAAGACAGTGGCCAAAAAATAGGAAAAAATTAGAATTCTCATCCCGAAATAGGAAGCCTTCCTTGAATTATCCTCTCAACAAAGCCAACAACAGCTCTGTTCCACAACCCATTGCCTTATTTAATATCTAACAGACAAGATGACATGCATCCTTCTCAGAAACAAGTGTGAAAACTTGTTACGAAGGAAAACGTGTCCTTTACCTACCAAATTACATCACATACTGTACTCTGCAAGATCTTTAATTTAAGTCCATAGTTGTTTGAAAGTGAGAAAGATAAGCAGCAATAATATGGTTATTATTTTTTGGCACTTTTAGCAGACTGGGTAGTCTTAGTTTTCCTCTTATTTTAGGCACTGCTTCTTGTTGACGACATGGCCTTGTCCAACAGTTTATGCTATTTTTGAGTCAACAATTTCCTCTTTTCTCCTATTTTCTCTAAGCATTTCATTCCATCATGTTGCTTGGAATGCTCTTACCAGTGCCAAACATCATCACTGGGTTGCCATAGGCAATCCCGTCAGAAAATGAGTTGAATCTCTCCGTTTTATTTTATTATTATTATTTTCCATGTCGGGAAAATGGAAAAGTTGCGCAATAGGTCTTTCCTGTCATTCCCCAGCTGAGTATTGTCTTTGTGCGTAAAGTCTTCTGCGCGTATTTTTGGTAGGTTTCAGGGGGTAGTAGAAATGCGTAGGTTTATCCGGTGGACACAGTAGAATATTTACTTAATCTGCAATGGCGTTAAAGTCATTGTAACGGGAATGGCGTTTAAATGGAACTGTAAACAAAATATACTCTTATGTACATCGATCTCATTTTCACTCCAAAAAATTTGCCGCGAATTTTTTTTCCAAAATGTTGACATAAAATATTATTTCTCGCTAAGCGTTCCATCTTTTATGTTTAACTGTACGCTGAGAATGATTATTTAACAACCTTTCAGAAGAACTTTTTTTATAATTCAATATTCTCTGTCAAAATTTGCATAACAAAGAAAACAAAAACATCACATACACCACTTTACCTCTTCGTCGCATTTGTGACATAAAGCTTACTATCCTGTCCCTAGAGATTATTGTATTGTACGTCAAGTGTCCGAGCACATGGAATAAACGCACATGTAGTTGCCAACCATCTTGAATGTGTTTGATGTTATATGGGGTCAGAAAGAGGAGCTTTTACCCGCGTTGGGAAAGCTATCAAGCTAAACATTGCTTTGAAATTGAAAGCACAACTCTCGGAGACCGAAAGCCTATTACAATGGCGTAATACAAGCCCCCGGAGATATCGTGGACCGCGCAACATTTGCATCAAGAATGGCGCCATTTCAGACGACAAGCACATTTTTGACGGTCACTGCACGATAAAGAAGAAAGCGTAAAAGTCAGCTACTTGAAACTCCGGGTATGCGATAAAGGATTGGATGTATTTGAAGGATTTAGTTTTACAAAACCTGAAGATGTGGCGAAATTGGCTGTGTTGTTACAGAAATTTGAAGATTACTGCACGCCACGAAAAAAAACACATTATGCCTGCTTTGAAGTTTAAAGAAAGACCCCACGGAGACAACGAGACTTCTGAATCGTTTGTCACTGATCTAAAGATCTTACTTAAAGATCGTGGCTATCAAGAAGAGGAACGCATGGTCAGAGACGCGATTGTCTTTGGTTGTAAATACCCGAAAGTGCGCGATAAATGTCTAGATGAAGCCGACGCGTTAACATGCGAAAAGGCCATCGAAATCTGTAGAAACCGCGAAACAAATCTTAACAGTCTAAAGAGCTAATCTAACCTTAAATGTACTGAATCGCGAAAGGTTTTCCAACATGGAATCGTAGACAGTGTTCAAATAAGGGGAAACTGAACGAAACCACCTATCCCTGTGGTACATTCGCCAAGGAAGATACCAGTCGCACAGAGAGAGAAAGTTATTGAAGAACTTAAAAGGATGGAAATTATTGGAGCTATCGTGCAGCACGAAGAGCTAGCCAACTGAATAGGTCAACTCCCTAGCAGTAGTTCAAAAGCCCAATGGTTCAGTTAGATTGTGTAATGATCCCAGCGATCTCAATTCTGCCATGAAAAGGTCATACTACCCCATAAAAACAGTTGATGAAGCCGCTAGCCGTCTTCGAGGTGCCAATACCTTCAGCGGCATTCTCGATCCCAAGAGTGGCTGTTGGCAATTGAGGTTAAATGAAGAGTCTTCACGTTTGTGTACCTTTAACACCCCATTTGCACGTTACATGTTACAGGCTACCCTTCAGTGTCAAATGCTCTACGGAAATCTTCCAACGAAGCATGGATCACATGGTTGAAGACCTGGATGGTGTTGTGGTCATCACGGATGATGTAATCGTTGCAGGAGATGAAGCAACACACGACACACGATTGCAGAAATTTCTAGAAAGAGCATTAAAACGGCGTCTGAAGTTAAACAAAGAGAAATGTAAAATTCTTCAGAAAGAAGTGCCTTACGTTGGACACCTGCTTGTTGCAACGGGCTTGAAGATTGATCTCCAGAAAGTCAAAGCAATGCATGAGATGCCAGAACCGAGGACAAAATATGATGTCAAATGATTTTTTGGGTTTGTACAATTTCTGAGCCGATATCTGCCAGCGCTTTCCACCATCGATGCCCCCTTAAGAGAGCTACAAAAATCAGATGTCTTGTTCCACTGGGACAATCCACAGATAGAGAGCTT
This sequence comes from Montipora capricornis, assembly GCF_036669925.1. Taxonomy (NCBI): domain Eukaryota; kingdom Metazoa; phylum Cnidaria; class Anthozoa; order Scleractinia; family Acroporidae; genus Montipora; species Montipora capricornis. The sequence goes on along the minus strand of NC_090888.1, from coordinate 12,237,435 downwards.
TAAGAAGATCAAACAACTTGTGTCACAAGCACCTGTGTTGCAATACTATGATGTCAACAAGCCAGTTACCATCCAGAATGATGCGAGTGGGAAGGGGCTTCGGGCAGTGTTGTTGCAAAACAACAAACCTGTTTGTTATGCCTCCCGAACACTTATTGACATTGAAACAAGGTATGCTCCATTGAAACCGAAATGTTAGCAGTCGTTTCTTGTCGCAAGTTCCACCAGTAAATCTGCGGCAGAGGTGTTGTGGTCGAGACAGATCATAAGCCTCTCCAAGCCATCAGTACCAAACCCTTGTCTCAAGTACCACGGAGATTTCAGAAAACGATCCTCACTGTCCGTGGCTATGATGTAGAGGTACGCTACATCCCAGGTTGTAGCAAGTCCTCGCTGACACCCTGAGCCGAGCAGAAGTGCAGAGTGATGACACTGGAACTTGTGAAGAATCCCAAGAAATTAATATTGTCCTGTCAATCTCAGACGAGCAATATGAAGAGTTCCAAAACTGAGGAGACCAAGAGAGACCCAGAACTACAAGCAGAGAGAGACTCAAGTAACGGAAATTTACAAATAGAATACCAGAAGTGTAGCAGATAAGTGACAAACTACGGTTATTAAATGATTTTCGAAGTAAATACAAAATTTGAAAATTTTTCTTATTAACTTAATTTTTCTCATGATTTATTTATTGCAACAAGGATCAAATTGATTTACCTATTCCAGTTGGTTACTTGCAGATATGCTCTTTGCTTGATATGTGGGTCTCTCTAATATAAGTGCAACCGGGCTTTGCTTTAGCACCCTTTTGCTTTTGGGTTATAGAGTTATTTTTAAAGGAACCCAACACCCATTGTATCTTTTCGTTTTTCTTTTCATCGCTTAAATATGATAACCATTTAAAGTTACTTTTGTGGCATGAATCTCAAGTCATTGCGGTGACAAATTCCAACACCTACTCGGATCCATTAATTGAATGGGTGTCCGTGAAGAGATCACTGCCGTGTGTCAACAATATTGAACGGGTGGAACAAAGGAAAACAAATCCTATTTGTTTTTTTTTTGCAACAATTGTTGAACGATAATTGGCACTTTTATTCAACGAAGACTAGCCTGCGAGCAGGCTCTCAGTGGTTCGAGGTTTCACAGTTAGTGGCCACGTCTTCCTATTACAATAACACAACGATTGCTCTTTCACAAATATAGCTTTTTATAGACTAAAATCAGTGAGTATAAAACTTGTTCCACTAAAAGTGCAGACAGAAAAGTAAAAAATAGAAAAAAATATAGCATATCTACTGAATACCCTGCCACTCATTTTCATAATAATAACGCATCTATTGTATTCTGACTCGTTCTGAAAGTCGCCTATAGTATTGAAGTCGGTACGAAGGTTCACGTTTCTCATCAAATAGAGTCGTTCCTTAAAACTGATTTTTTTTTCTATTCTTTTTCAAGTGAGCAGGGAGCCAGGACATGCGATTTATTCACGTTTTCTTCCTTTGAGTGGATCAAGAATTGGACCAATAATTGTTTGTTAGAATTTTTTTCATGATCACGAAACAAAAAATGTGCGGTAAACCATAAAGCTACACTTAACTAAAAGCCTACCTGTCTCCTTTGCTCCGTGATTTTCAATGGGTGCTTTGTTTTTGAAGAAGTGAACTACAGCATTAATGGCACTTGTCGACTTGCTCTCAAGAGTCTTTAAATCATGATGTGGGCGGAATATTATTGTACTTTGACAGATCACGTGTTTCCGCGTTAAGGGCTTTTGTACTGCTATACCCGCTCCATAATTCTCGACGAATTTAAAGTACGTTTTATAAATGATTTATCCGAGAAATACTGCAATAATATCACATACATCCAGCGGGATCGGTAATCAGAATTCGAAGTACCTACATGCAATGTGTTTCAGCGCGAAAGTAGAAATTTGTTTAGTAGTTTTCTTTCGCATTGGTCGAAAAAAAAATGCTTTCAAGCCATGATTATTAAAAACCATAATTTTTAAGCCTGATGTTTAAGCTAATATCAATGTCGTCATATACCTCCCACCACTAAGAGCCTGCTCGCAAGCTATTCTTCGTTGAAGAAAAGTGCCAAGTATCGTTGGACAATTTTCCTTTCTTCCACCCGTTTTATGTTGGAAGTCAATATTGTTGACACACCGTAGTGACCTCTTCAGGGACACCCATTCAATTAATGGATCCGAGTAGGTGTTGAAATTTGTCACCGCAATGGCTTGAGATTCATACCACAAAAGTAACACTTTCATTTTCAAGCGATGAAAGAAAAACGAAAAAATACAATGAGTGTTGGTCCCCTTTAGAAATAACTCTATACTCCAAAGGGTGCCAAAGTAAAGCCCGGTTGCACTTGGAGAGACCCACCTGGAATAGGTAAATCAATTTGATCCTTGTTGCAATAAATAAATCATGAGAAGAATTAAGCTAATCAGGAAAGCGTTCAAATATTTGTATTTACTTCGAAGAGAATTTTTTAATAAGAAAATTGTTCAAACTTTAGTAAGTTACTTCGAAGATCATTATTAACACTTACAATTCTAATTTATTTCCAATTGCATGAATTCCTTGAAAACGTCAGTTTTGAATGAGGCAGGGGAGAGAAGTCAATGAGTCACAAGCCCAAAAGAAACGCCAGATCACACCAGTAACTCGATGAACTACTTTTACAATAGAAAATATACTGCAAAGGTTGGTCAAGACAACGTGAACATAGGCGTTGTTACAATATTTCGGCTGACCAACACCAGCCTTCTTCAGGTTTATTGAATGGATAAATGCTTGGCAAGATCTTTATATTTACCGGAAATGACATAAAAACGCTACGTGATGTGTAATAAAAACGGAAATGCATAAAAAAGAGGAAAGAGAATAATACATGATAACAAGATAAAAGAAACAAAAGAAAATTAAAAGGTAGCTAAACTAAATTACATTTCATCTCTTCTGTTAAGGCCTGCAGGCTCCAGTGTTTTTCCTCCGTGTATGGGGAATGCCTCACGAGCCTTTCTGATGGAGTCACGACTAGTGTGCAGTTGTTCGAGCGGTATAAAGATCATGTGATCCTCCGCATGACCACTGGTCAGGAAGTGTCGTGAAACCGCAGTGGGGGTATAACTACAAAAGGGGTTTATAATAGGTCGCCTATGTTCATTAAAGCGGTCTTTAAGACGACGTTTGGTCTCTCCGATGTACTGAAGATTACATTTAGTGCACTGAATCATGTAAATTACATTAGGGGTTTCACAAGTAATATGTGATTTGATTTTAAAGGTTTGTCCAGTGCTATAAAAAGTATATTGATTACGGCCACCCTCAATAAAAGGACAGGAGGTGCAACTAGTTTTGTGCAACTGTTCGAATTTGGCAAGAAAAAGGTTACGAACTTAATTTCCTTAAAACCCAGATACGACGTGCTTCTGACATTTCCCGGAACGACGCTCTTAAATCCAAACCTAAACAACAGACAGATACTGTTCCGTTCGTCATTACCTATAACCCCGCTTTACCTAACATATCCCGTATAATTCACAAACACTCTAACGTGCTTTATTCATCTGGTCGCTGGAAAAATGTTTTTACTTATCTCCCTTTAGTAGCCTACCGGCGTTGTTCAGTGCACTAAATATAATCTTCAGTACATCGGAGAGACCAAACGTCGTCTTAAAGACCGCTTTAATGAACATAGGCGACCTATTATAAACCCCTTTTGTAGTTATACCCCCACTGCGGTTTCACGACACTTCCTGATCCTGGAGGGACACGGCTGGAAGTACTTACAAAGCTAGAACTCAGGTACATTGTTCATAGTGACTATCTACCGGCGACTTTCACCATAACCTCGGCTGTAAAGCAAGCTACATGCATGGCAATATCACGTATATCATAAAACTCAAGTATTTTGCTGCTGCGGTGAGTGAGCGTGAAGCAAACGAACGAGGCAGTTCTTTATAATTTGGAGAACGAATTTTGCTATGAAACACTGTTTTTCTGTGCCTGCTGTTTCTCTGTGCCCTGTGTACCTACAGTTCAGTCTTCTGTTCACACAGTTCCTCTGTTCCCACTGTTCCTCTTTGCCCTCTGTGCCTATAGTTCCTCTGTGCCCACTGTTCCTGTGTGCCTGATGTTCCTTGGTACGCAGTGTTCCTGTGTGCCTACTGTTCCTCTGTGCCCACTGCTCCTCTATGCCTAGTGATCCTCAGCGCCCACTGTTCCTTATTTTTTTACTATTCATTAGCCCTCTGTTCCTCACTGCTTTTATGTAATGATTAACGATTTCAGTTCCCAGTATTTGGGTAATGATTAACGATTTCAGAGCCCGGTTTGAGAGATTTTTTATTAATGTCGTTTTGATTTATTTTGTTATCTTACAGTTGTTTGATTTGCCACCCCTCACCCTCGGGGTATTTGTTAAGTGCCTGGTTCTGCGGGAGGGTTCAGGTTTCTTCTAAAAAGGGGGTTTTTCCTCACGGGCACCAGGCACGTTATTATTGTCTGGGCTACTGTTTAGTTTCAATAAACGCAAACGGGGTCCCATTGCTCGCAGAATGCTGGGCTAAGCGGTACAGTCCGTTACCAGTTCTATCCAGTGCAGCAGTCAGTTCCCCTTTTTTACAAGTGACCATTGTTGTCTATTAGAGAGAATAGGGAAGCTGTGGCTCATATCAATGTTTACTTCGTGTGTGCTCTGATTGGCTAATTTTTGAGAGCTCGGTCAGCGTGACATCAGGAGGCGGCATTCCGATTTAATACAGGCTCTCCTGCTTTCCGTAGAAATTACGCCAGTGACGCGTTAATGTTTTCCTGATTCAGTGTACGGATGCATAGGCAGCCCAAGCTCGCGTCACTACAGACATCCGTTGAGAATTTAAACGCGTTATAAGACTTTGTATGGGAAATAAAATACCGTCGATTATGAAGCCTAAAAAATGCTCAATTTAACGTTCATTCAATAAAATAAATAAAAATGACTCACCTCTGGTGTATTCTTGTGCCTTTTAGAGCTTATTTTACCGCTTCGGGAAGTCTGTGTTTTCAATGTGCTAAGACGAAGTCAAGGCTGCCCACTAAGATTTCGACCGTTGTCATCTCAGAGGCGGTTTGCGACTCGAAAATCCATGCCAGCTGCGATTTTTTCACGCAAAGCTAAAGCCACATCATTTTCGAACCTCCGTGAATGTTTCGTCGTCAAAATCCCCACGCACATGGCTGGAAATGAGCATTTTCTGCGTCGATTCCACGATAGCTGATGAATTTAACTGCTGATCACCGCACAGGACACGGAGCTTGGGTCCGAGGTCAAATTAACTCCACCCGATGAGGTACAGTCATTTCATGTACAACACTTACCCCGTCCCCACAGCGTCACTCGTAACCATGGAGCTGTTCGAGAAGCCGCATACAAAGTCTTATAACGCGTTTAATTCTCAACGGCTGTCTGTAGTGACGCGAGCTTGGGCTGCCTATGCGGATGATGCTTAAGTGAAACCTCGAAAGTATCTCTTTCACCTACATTTTCCTTTTAAAGGCCTTCGAGAGCTTCGTTTATGCAGATTAATGATCATTCTGGATAGAATAAAACATCCATTACATTTTGTGCAAGGTAAGCATATTTAACTAACAAATTTCAACAACGTCTATGCGTGTGTAAGCTTATTTTTTGGAATGAATGTGAGTGAAAATACAGTGTATGTGGTTCGAGACAGGCACTGCCCTCACCACTGTTTCAACCAATTATTGTCCTCCCGAATTAAAAATTGTGGCATGGCTTTTCCAAAACTGAACTGAAGAGACGCGGTACAAATTGAACAATTAACCGCTCTCCCAAGCGAGGCACTTTGAAGTAAACGATTTTCTGATCTCGAGCTAGACTTGTTTATCACTAAGGGTGTATTTTTGAGGGTTGTTTTGGCTTAAAAGAATTGGATTGAGAAGAAAACAGCAGTGCCACCGAAGGTTAATTTCTACCTGTGAGAATTTACTGTAGGTTAGTTCGTCTGTATTTTCTCAAACTCTTTTACGTTTTTCTTTAAAAACCATCACCAAGTCTCTTTCTTAATGTCTTAAATCACAATTTTGTGCTACGAGCGAATTCAGCTGAACCAAGACTGACTTATTCATTGGATTTTACTGATGTTCATCAATAATTTGACACATTCATTCAAAGGCCAATACATGCATGGGGTTTTGCTCCTGGGGCATACTCCAGGGTCATTTTCCACCACCAGTGTAATCAAGAGCTAAAGATTTTGTGAAGCACATGGCCTTTCTTTATTTTATTTCACCACATATCTGTTCTTTATAATTCTTGATGATACAGTACATGCACTTTTAAAGCATTTCTTATGTAACTTTGAAATCAGATGTGCAACTCACATAACTGAGCTTAGTGAATGTATTCTTGTCCCTGACATAGACTTCGTTAAATCTCACACAGCTTATTTTGGTTTCGTGAAAGGAGGAAACTTCCTAACCCAGGGTCTGATTTCCAGATTTTTCTGAAGGTGTGTAGCAAAGCATGCATGATTTTCTTGTCATAAACAATAAATAATGATAACATAAAATACACGTAATTATAAAAAATAAGATAATGTGGTGTGTTTCCAAAAGAACACCTTAATGACAGGATTATCCAGAAAATTAAAAGAGAAAAATAAACCCAAGTGTGTGTCTGAGACTGGATGTGGGTACGTTACAGCATTTGCAAGATTGTGTTGAAACAAAACAAACTTGAAATGGATTTTTGTCCCCTTAAAACTTGCAAGGAGATGTTTGATGAAAGCATACATGTAGGTGTTTTCCAATGAGGACAGTCTACCATGATGATTGCGTGTTTAGTAAAGCAACAAAATGCAAGTTTGTCTAGACCAGTTCTAGACTGTTTTCACCAACATGTATTTCGTGGCCACAAACATGGAGTGGAAACTTTTTTAGTGAATGTAAAGGCTTAAATTTGAGAAGAACTGCCTTGTTCAAGAATATTAATTTCCATGCAGCTATTTCCTTGTGAAACATAATTCTCTTAAAAACCTAATAACATTATGGGTATTGAGCAATACCGAAGTAATTAAATTAGCTTGGGCCAAAATTTGTCACTCTTTGATGTTATCTTTGTGAGGACCTTAAATCTTGAAAGGAAAAATTCCAAGTGGTTATGAAGTTGGCTTAATTTTGAACCCAATGTACACAATAAGCAAAGCCACATCTTCCAGGCTTGTAAAGGGATTTAAGCTGGAAACTTCTAAAAAAATCCTGTGTATCCCATAGTTTGATTATTCCTTTCTTCCTGACTGCAATAATTATTACTTTCATGCATGATCTGGTATTTTTCATCTTTTATACTTCATGTAATTATTAATTTCTGAAATTTGCCATTCAGGTGTTTCAGTTTTTTTTTTCTTTCATTACAGATACCTATGTCTTTAATCGGTTATGGACTTTCTCAAAAGAAAGCAAGAGAAGAAGGGAAAGAGTCAAAGCAACATTCAGGTAAAGTTGTGTAAACTGAAGCAATTGTCAAATAGAATCTGAACCTAAATTAATTGACTAAGTCTAAGCTCTTTGAATTTTACTTAAGGTTTTCTGCCAGTGGTTAATGTGCTGCTGGTGCACTCTAAACATTTTGCTAAGGACGTCCATTTCATAGAATCTTGCTAAACAACCAAACCTAATAGAGGTTCCTTTTGTGTCTTGTGAGTAGCGTTGCTAGTTTAGATGCCTGCTGTCTAGAGGAATCCCTAAAAGGGCCAAATTCGACTGGTTTTCTGCTTTTCAGAGTTACTGAGCCAGAACTGATTATCATTCAAATAATCTTGTCTGCGCTTTGTATGTGAATGCCACCTTTTAGTCACGTATGGTTTGTTATCAATTTTCACAGATGTTTCTACCAATGAACAAAGTCAGCTACTAGTTGAAAGCAAATGGTTTCCATCTTCTTCTCAGGCTTCTCATGTGACATGTAAATTGTGAGTCAGTAGTCACTCAACATTTTTCTTGCATCTGCAAACAAAAAAAGAAGAGGCTTTAGTTCTGTTGTGCACTTAGGGGGTTTAGCGGAAACTTGACGAAAGATAATTTTTATCTGTATGCCTGATTTTCTGTGAGCGCCAAACATACACACTGCCAGCATCGATGGTATCTTTGTCCTCACCCAAACATTTTTCACCAGTTGCAGAATGAGAAACTGTGTTGCGATATCTCAAGATTTCATCAAACCTCTTCTCTGTTGTTTGAATTTGTGATTTATTCAGCCGTTCATTTCTTGTGAGGCATTTCTTGCAGAGATTCCACCTGAAAGTCTATGTTACGTAATTTGTCAGATGTCGAGGCCATTGTGGTATACATGTAGTTCTTGACGTTGGGGTGAGGAGATTTGACACCATAGAAGCTCTGAATGCTATTGAGTTTTTCATAAAAATATTAATATGTGTTAAAGCGAGGCACTGTTACCGTGTTCGTAGTACGTAAATGATAGATATGAGAAGTCTTCTTGGTTAAAATATGACCCATAGAGGGAGGGGTACAATGATCATGAAAAATCTTATATGCTAAGATTTATAATTTATATAGAGGATATTACATGGCCGCGTGGGGATACGAATTTTATCTTTTGAGTGTGGAAAGTCTCTCTCATGAGTGAGCGAAACGAACGAGTGAGAGATACTTTCAGCACGAGAAGATAAAATTCGTATCCCCGTGTGGCCATGTAATGTTCTGTTTATTATATACATGTAGATATTGATGAAATTTCTAGCTTTAAAACAACTTGTTTTATTTGGTTTGGAAATGATGAAAAATTGTTCACCAACCACTAAAACATGCATGGTGTGTAACATGAAACAAGATACGAAAGTTATGAAAAACAAATCATGATAATGTAAAATTTGCAATAAAAATGTTAATGTAGTAGAGAAGAATTATATTAAAGCACAAAAGTATCGTACAATGAAGAGGAAGCTCGCGTTTTTTTGGCTAATCGTGTTCATTACCATGACGACAGCTATATCCTCACATGTGAAAGATAAAAACGATACGTTCACTGCGCGCGGTGAAGATATGATTTTTTAGTAAAAGGAGAAATCCTGGCATTTCATCAGTATCTTATAAATAAAATCGAAGATTATCTAAGATAAGATTTATAATTTATAATCGTCACTCCATTTCAATTGGAATATAATTGTTATTTCTACTGTATTGATTTTATGCCTATTCGTGTGCATTGAAGTTATTACCACGAAGAACTGTAATACGCAAGCTTAAGACTCGTCCACACAGAAAGAATTTTGTGTGGCAATCCTTTTATGAAAGCAAACATTTGCGTTATATGTGGATAGGACTACAGAAACATTTAGAAACTCTGCTTGTTTGTGTACCAGGAATGCGTTTCATGATGGTGATACATATATGTATAAGGAAATAAGCCAAGAGGGCTTGCAAAGCAATGAAACCTCTAATAAAATCGACTCACAAGATTAAATTTAGCACGCCAACAGTTATTTACATGTATCACTAAAACGCTTACTCGCCAGCTTTTCAGCAAATATATGTGTGTATACGTGTGTAGTTCATTCTTGCAATTTTTTCATGTAATTTCTCTCGCGTATTTTATCCGTGTGAGCTATGAATCGTAATCTGAAGATGGATTATAGTTAGCTAGGAAATCGTTAAGGCAAGCTAAGAATAGTCCACCATATGCAAAGGATGGATTTGGTTTGAAATTGAAAAGAAGGGAATAACAGTGAATCAATCAACCTCTAAAGTGACCTCATTTTCTTGGTGTTTGTTTGTTTTGCAGCTAATTCTTCATGTCAAAGTCATATCATAGAATGGATAAGACAAATTTACCAAAAGCGTGATGGAGTGGTTTTTCCAGTTCCTTGGTGTGAAGGGTTCTGCTACCATCTAGAGAATATTTTCACCAGACTTAAAATTGTTGCTAAAGAAAAGACACGCGGAACGCTGACGAAAGAAATCACCAACATGACAAGTATTTTTACATCACTCAAAGATTGCCACCATCCACGGATTGTCCTAATTGTGGGCGAACCCGGCATGGGAAAGACGACCCACTGCCAAAAACTAGCATATGACTGGACAACTAAACAAGACTGCAAATGGGACGAGTCTTTCCCAAGAGTAGATGTAGTCGTGCTCCTCAGATGTCGAGAAAATTTAATTGAATCTAGCATCTGGGAGTCTATTGAAGATGAAATTATGCCGAAAGGAACTGCCCCAGAGTTGAAAGAAACATTTTTCCGGTTCCTGGGAGGAAACCCGTCGAATGTCCTGTTAGTGCTCGATGGGTTAGATGAGGCAGAGCCTCAAAAATTGGCTGTGTATTTTGATCTCGTTCAGGGAAAGCTGCTTCGTGGTTGTCAAATTGTTCATACTTCTCGATATGAAGCACAAAAAGACGCTGCGACTCACTCGGACACGCTGTTAGAAATTGTGGGATTTACGAAAAGTGATGCGGAGTGTCTTATAAGGAAGCATTTTCAGCACGCAGGACAAATGACAGGGAAGTTGATAAGAGTACTTTGGCACCAGAATGATGATGGTGATCATAGTGGCGATGATCAGCACATTCAAGGTAACCTTAAAGAACTAACGAAAAGCCCTTTCAACGTACTACCAAACGTCACTCAGCTGTATGTAGAAATTGTTCGCTGTCTTTTAAAACAATGCGAAATCAAGAACCACTTACCAAGTTGTGGCATAGACCTTTTTTCAGTTTACAAAGAGGACCTGATGACCCTAGGAAGAATGGCGCTGGAATCCCTTTGTAAAGGAGAGCTGCATTTCGAAGTCGTCGAAGGGAATTTCAAGGAAAGTCTGTTCATTAAATTTGGCTTTCTCTCGGTCCAGGCTGGCGGTAGGAAGAGAACGTCTTGTTTCCGTTATAGCTTCTTTAACAAGAGTTTTCAAGAATTCTTTTCCGGTCTATATCTTGCATTTTCCATCCTTGATGGAGAAATTGACAAGAAATCAGTTCTGACCGACGAAAGGTTCTTTGGTCAAGCAAGACAAGTTTTCGTCTTCATGAATGAAATTATAGCCTTGCAATCCAAAGAAACTGCAGTGTCGCTTGCTGTCTCACGTGCAAACCTGGAGGACCGCATATCTTCGGGTAAGCAGAACTTGAAGTTGCTGTTAGCTTTTAACTTAATAAAGGAATGTCAACGTTTCTCGGAAAACCTTTATACTAAATTAGCTGATAGGTTTGGAAGGAATCTTGATTTAACTGAAATTGAATTGTCAATGTTATTCTATGAGACTTTGCCTGACCGCATTTCTGTGCATTCACAGGCCCTCACAGTAAACACCTCCCTTATTTCTTTGGATTTGTCTGGCGATAAGGAGGCTACATCCTCTTCTCAGGTCCTCACAGTAAACACTTCCCTTACTACTGTACATGTCGTTCGGGTTTCTCTTACAACGCCATCGGTGGTGAGGGTACTAAATCACTTTCCCAGGCCCTCAAAGTAAACACCTCCCTTCCTACTTTGTATTTGGATGGCAACCCCATCGAAGATGTGGATCAACTATTTCCCAAATTGTAGTCGCTCACAGTAAACTAATTAAGTAATTAGCTTGGGCCAAAATTTGTCATTCTCTGATGTTTTTTTTTTGTGACGACCTTAAATCTTGAAAGGAAAAAATTCCAAGTGGTTAATGAAGTTGGCTTAATTTTGAACTCAATGTATACCTAAGCAAAACAGCTTCCTCCAGACTCATAAAGGGGATATAAGCATGGAACTTCTAAAAACCCCCGTATATCCCATAACTTGATTATTCCTTTTTTCCTGACTGCATATTACTTTGATGATCTGACATTTTGATCTTTGAATTAAGGTTTTCTGCCAGTGGTTGATGTATGTGCTGCTGGTGCGCTCTTGCCAAACAACGAAACCTAATAGAAGTTCTTTTTAAGTATTGTCAGTGGCGAACAGTTGCTAGTTTAGGTTCCTGCTGTTTAGAGGAATCTATGGCAAGCCGTTACTGCCAAAAGCCCTTGACCTTTCTAGAAACCAGGTTGAAATCCATGTTGACACTATCGAGTTATAGAAATTGTAGGTTCAGTTACGTTTGGCGGTGGTCTAGTTTCGAGAAACAGGCCCCTGGGGCCTGTTTCTCGAAAGTCCCGAAACTTTACGGGCCATTTTCGGGTGTCACAATTCCCTTTGTATCTCAAGAACGGAGAGGATTTAAGTCGTCAAACTTCACAGTCACTTTTCTTTTTGTTACCTTGAAAACATGTTAAAAGATCGGCTTTCCAAATCAAGCGGCTGGCACTTTCACAAATGGCTTTTCGGGCCCGAAAAGTTTTCGGGACTTTCGAGAAACGGGCCCCAGTTCTTGGTTCAGTGTGTGGCATGTAATGTCGAGTTCTCGTATTGAGGTTGAGTTTCTGCGATCTAGTGTCCAAGTCTCCCTAGCAAAGGTTGAATTTTTTGCCATCTAGTGTCCAGTACTCGCTAGCGAGTTTTCAAATTCTCGTCAGTGAGCTGAATTCTCGCTAGCGAGTTCATTCCCAGGACCTGCTCTGATAGTATGGCGCTTTGTACAAACATGTCACTTTTCTTTACATAACGTTCTAAGCAAGGACCAGCGTAACAAAACAGAAGCACCATATCCTGGTCAAGGACCTTATCAGCGATTTAAATATTATAAAAAAGCTAAAAAGAGCAAGGCTGGTATTACGGTGAAGGAATGTATTGAAAATAGCCAATATTTCGAAAGGCACTGCCTTTCTTCATCAAGGTACACAAGCAATGATTACGGTTAACAAAGACGTTACAATTTGAATAGTGATATGGCGTGTGATTTGATGCAGCACTAAAAACAAGGAATTAACGGACTTAATGGATACGGTACAATAATTAAAAGGAATGATGACTGAAATTGTATAACGGTAAAGAAATAGAGGGAGAAAAAGGTGGATTACATTTGATGTTTCTTAAGACCGAAAGGTTCAAGGGATATGCTTCTCTTGCTTTGCGTACACTATTACGATTGGAATGAATGTGCTCGAGTGGAATAAGTGAAATGTCTTTGGCGGTGTGATTATTAGTGAGGAAATGTTCAGAAACTGTGGTGGGTTTGGAGAGGTTGGCTGGTTTGTCGACTGGTCTGTGGTGTTCGTTAAAACGGTCTCTTAGTCTTCGTTTGGTTTCTCCAATGTATTGTTTAAGGCAACGGTTGCATACCATGTAGATAACATTTTTTGAATTGCAGTTGATGTTATGAGTAATATGTCTTGTTTCGCCTGTGGAACGGAATGCGTAACTAGTTTGTCCGTCAGTAATGTAAGTGCGGTAAGAACCCCGAGGTTGATTTTGTGGCGTAGGATTGTGTAGTTTGGCACAAACAAGGTAGTTTTTGAGGTTGCTACAGTACGACTGTGAAAAGCTACAAGAGGAATACTTTGGATAGACTGTTCACAGTCCCCTATTTTCCCGTTTGATCGTCGGGATCGAGCACAAATTGCCGCCATCTTTGTTTTTAAATAGCGAGTACGAACTGAAGAGAGTGACATAACTACCGAATGGGTGGTGGGAGTGGAGGGGTTTCGGCGGGGCACCCACTCGGTAGTTATGTCACTCTCTTCAGTTCGTGCTCGCTGTTTAAAAACAAAGATGGCGGCAATTTGTGCTCGATCCCGACGATCAAACGAGAAATTAGGGGACTGTGAACAGTCTATAGTTTTGAAGACATTGTACACATGTAGCAACGAGGTACTGAAGTAAGAATGTTGGAGTTCTTACGAGTAATAGACAAAATATAGCGAAGATCTGGATTGTAAGTTTAAAGAAAGGGAACACGTTCTGGTTTATTGAGTGTGTCGGTAGAAGTATCTTTGGGTGAAAGTGCGTCGTCTCGTGCAATGTTGTGTGTTCGTCATATTTCTTGTTTGAAAAAGGGGCGATTGTAACCACGTTCGTGGAGATATGTGATGAGTTCATTGGTGTGAAGGGTGATTGTTTCGTTTCTGGAGCAAATGCGACGAAGGTTGAGAGCCAAGCCAATGGGAATAGAACGTTTGGTGTGTAAAGGGTGGCATGAAGAATGTAACGTTTGTCAGTAGGTTTGGTGTATAAGTCAGTGGTAATTGTGCCGTTGAGTAGAGACGTTGACATCTAAAAAAGATGTGGCTATGAACGAATGATTGTATGTAAATTTCATCACAGCGTGAATTCCGTTGAGATGAGTAGTAAAATTGTTGAGTTTCTCCAGTGAATGTGTCCATATCATAAAGGCGGCACCATTTGTGAGGTTTGTGAGGAGCGTGTGATAAAGCGTCGGTCTCAAAAAATTAATCTGAATTCATGGAACCCTTGCCATTCAGCGAACTCTTGAATTCATCGAAGTTTTGAACTCATCTTACCGTTAAATTCTTCAAACTTTTGAATCCATCGAACATTTGAATTCAGGGCCGTCTGGAAAAGCCGGAATCTGGAAGCGGATTCATTTCACCTAAAAAGGTTGTATGATCTGTTACACACTTACAGCTGCAAAATTTATTTTTTTACGGATTTGGAGTGTTATGCACATGGTTGTGACGACAAAGTTCGTACCACTGCTGTTACCCCTGTTTTGAACACCTCAAGTTACGAGAATGATTGACGTTAAGACTTGGTGGCGTAGCCTCCTACGCAGACGTTCTTAGGGCTTTGTCACGCGTTCCTCCCCAACCACTTCGTTGGGAAGGAACGTGTGAGGAAGCCGGAAGGGCGTTTGCGTTGGCGGCTATTGGTGGCGTTGTTTGACCCAAGTGCAGCTGGCAGAGTATCAAAATGCGGAACTTTGATACTCTGCAGATTTTAGAGGATGCTACCCTGAGATACATTATTTGAGGAAGATCGTGTTTGTTTACCCTAACCTTCTACGCGTCACCTGCCACCCATCACCTTTTACCCGTCACCTGTCACCCGTCACCCCCACCCGTCAGCCGTAGAAGAGAACTGCTGCAAAATCGATGTATGACAACTCCAGTGACAGTGTTTTGCTATCCACACCAGAATCAAATCATTGTGAAACACTTGCTACGATTACTCACCTTTGTCGTGTTGGAAAAGAAAAAAAAGACAATGTAAATCCTTTGTTTACATTGGAAGCGCACTTGGCTAACAAGCTAGTTTACAGTCACTCTTTTTTTAAAAAATCTGTAAGAAACAATTCAAACTTGACAGAAACATGATTAAGAACACCAACTGGCGGGGGGTAACCAGTTGGCTATTTACAAAGCGTGGTAAAGTTGAATCTGGGACAACCGGAAACAAATCCAAAGCAGAATTCAGAACGAGATTTGAACCCGGAGCAGCCGCATGCAAACCCAACGCCCTTACCACTGGACCATGCTGCCTCCCCAAGTTCAGTATAGTTCAGTGAGACCCCCGTTTCTCGAAAGTCCCGAAACTTTAGGGGCCGTTTTCTGGTGTCACAATTCCCTTTGTATTTCAAGAACGGAGAGGATTTAAGTCGTATGACTAGGATTGACTACAAAGACCAATTGCAACATCCTCTTAAAAAAATAAGTAAGTGATCGATAGACCACGTATAAAATAAAATGTTTCTTTCGCTGCCCTTCTGCTTTGCTTGCAAATCGATTGTCAAACGCACTTTAATAATACGAGATCGCTACTAGTTTCTATTGTGTAAATTCTATGCCAACTCGTGTTCGTTTTAGTTACTACCTCTAAGAACTGTAGTGCGCAAGCTATAAGACTCATCCACGCAGGGAGAATTTTCTGTGGCAAATTTTTTGTGAAAGCAAACATTTGCTTGTGTAGATAAGACGACGGAAACAGTGTGTACCAGGAATGAGGTTTATGGTTGTGATAAATAGGAAAATAAGCCAACAGGGCTTGCAAACCAGTGAAACGTCCAAATTTACTCACAAGGTACTGATTTGAAATTAGCATGCAAACAGTTATTTATCACTAAAACGCTTACTATCTTTTCAGTAAATATATTTGCCTTAATACATTCTCGCAATTTCTTCATGAAATTTCTCTCGCACATTTTATCCGTGTGAGCCATGAATCTTTATCTGAAGACGAATTAGCCAGGAAATCGTTAAGCCAAGCTTACAATAGTCCACCAGTTGCAAATGATGGATTTCGCTTTGAAGAAGCGAATAACTCTGAATCAATCAACCTCTAATGACCCCTGTTCTTGATGTTTGTTTTGCAGCTAGTTCTTCATGTCAAAGTGATATCATAGAATGGATAAGACAAATTTATCATAAGCGTGAAGGGGTAGTTTTTCCAGTTCCTTGGTGTGAAGGGTTCAGCTTCCAACTAGAGAACATTTTCACCAGACTTAGGATAGTCGCAAAAGAAAAGACACGCGGAACGCTGACCAAAGAAATCACTAACATGACAAGTATTTTTACATCACACGAAGATTGCCAACATCCACGGATTGTCCTGATTGAGGGTGAACCCGGCATGGGAAAGACGACCTACTGTCAAAAGCTGGCATATGATTGGGCAACTAAACAAGACCGCGAATGGGACGAGTCTTTTCCAAGAGTAGAGGCGCTCCTGCTCCTCAGATGTCGTGAAATTGAATCTACCATCTGGGAGGCTATTGACGATCAAATCATACCGAGAGGAACTGACCCAGAGTTGAAAGAAACGTTTTTCCGGTTCGTGCAAGAAAATCCTTCTAAAGTCCTGTTAGTGCTCGATGGGTTAGATGAGGCAGACCCTCAGAAATTGGCTGTGTATTTTGATCTCATTCAAGGAAAGCTGCTCCCTGGTTGTCACATTGTTCTTACTTCTCGTCACGAAGCAGGAAATAAAGTAGTGCCTTACTTGGACACACTGTTGGAGATTGTGGGATTCACGACAAGTAATGCAAAGTGTTTTATAAGGAAGTATTTTCGGCATGCAGGGCAAATCGCAGAGAAGCTGATAAAAGTACTGTGGCATCCGTATGATGATGATGGTCAGCATATTGAAAAGAATTTAAAAGAACTAACAAAAAACCCTTTAACTACTCTTCTGCTCTGTGTGCTTTTCGAAGACTTTGGCGGCGTTCTACCCAACAACACAACACAGCTGTACTTAGAGATTGTTCTCTTCGTTTTGAGACGATACGAAATGAAGAACCACTTACCAAGAAGTGGTAAAGACCTTCTTTCCGTTTACAGGAAGGAACTCACGACTCTAGGGAGAATGGCGTTGGAATGTCTTTTTAACGGAGAGCTGCATTTAGAAGACGTCGAAGGGAGTTTCAAGGAAAGTCTGTTTATTAAATTTGGCTTTCTCTCGGTCCAGGCTGGCGGTAGGAAGAGAACGCCTTGTTTCCGTTATAGCTTCTTTAACAAGAGTTTTCAAGAATTCTTTTCCGGTCTGTATCTTGCATTTTCCATCCTTGATGGAGAAATTGACAAGAAATCAGTTCTGACCGACGAAAGATTCTTTGGTCAAGCAAGACAAGTTTTCGTCTTCATGAATGAAATTATAGCCTTGCAATCCGAAGAAACTGAAGTGTCGCTTGCTGTCTCACATGCAAACGTGGAGGACCGCAGATCTTCGGGTAAGCAGAACTTGAAGTTGCTGTTAGCTTTTGACTTAATAGAGGAATGTCAACGTTCTCGGAAAACCTTTATACTAAATTACCTGATAGCTAATTTAATCTTGATTTAACTGAAATTGATTTGTCAATGTTATTTTATGATACTTTGCCTGACTGACTGCGGAGTGCATTTCTGCGCTTTCATAGGCTTCACATTAAACACTTCCCTTATTTCTTTGGATGTCTCGCAATTCCATTGGTGATAAGGGGACTAGTTCCCTTTCGGAGATCCTCGCAGTAAACACCTCCCTAACCACTTTCAATGCTGCTGCCTAACGATCGCCTTATTTTCGAGCGCGCGGGGGACCAAATTTCTGAACGAGTAGCCCGAACGGGCGTTTAACTTATCACAAGTTGATTCATCCTCACTTTCTTGTAAATTTGATCCCACCTGGAGATTAAAGGAGAAAAAGGCGATATGCATGGTTGGCGAGAAGGGCAACTGAGCAAATTCTACTAATAAACGACTCTTTAACTTGTAAACGTGTTCAATATTGGACAATAGGTACAGTGATAGCCACAGTCATTTTTTCAACGGCTTAATTAATTCTGGGCTCTTGAAATAATGATTCGGGCTCCTAAATTTTAATGTTGGAAGAAGGGCTTCCGGATAATTTTCTTACGCAGCAGCCTTGCCTTTGGACGTGTCTGACAGCTCCATAGGTTAGAAAGGGGCTATTTCACTTTCTCAGGCCCTCACAGTAAACAGCTCCCGTACTACTTTGGGTTTGTTTTTGAACTCCATTGGTGGTGAGGGTGCCAATTCACTTTCCGAGGCCCCTTGTATTTGGACGCCAACCCCATTGATGATGCGAATCGAATACTTTCCTTTCTAATCACTTTCAGTAAACCACTCCCGCATTCTTTTGACCTTTTCAGTACGTCCGCATAGGCATTTCGTGTGCTCAATCACAAGAAATAAAGAGTTGCTTTCCGATGGAGACCCCAGTTGACACAACTGCTGTCCACGGCATGAAAAACTCTTGGCTCCCTAGTCTGCACATCTATCACTGAATGATGATATCTTTGTAAACTTGGATCAAACTTAGATTTTGTCAGAATATTAGGAATTCTATGATTGAAGGTTATAATATTGTTGTTAATTCTTAGGTAGTTAATAAAATATTTTAACTTTAATTCTTAGTAGTTTGTACATAAAGTACTTTTAATCGAAATCATGTAATTTTTTCGCTGTTTCTTTTGACAACGCAAGCTCCAAACAATAAGCATAGAATGAAAATTTAATTTTTTTTTTCTGTTACAAGGTATGTAGCTGATCTCTAAGACACCTAAACCCTTTTGCAAATAATATTTATGAGTGAATTTAAATATGACTTCACTTTGTATGGTAAATTTAATCCATGGTTTGAAACTCACCCTTCGACGCTTTAGTGCAAGCGAAATGCAGGACCAGTGTCAGCTAGACCTAGTTTGATGGCTTAGCTCCCACGAGTTCACTGTCCATCATTAGCAGAGCATGGCAGCTACATGTATTATACTGTAAGTTCTACCCCTGTGAAAAGTATTTGGATTTTTGTTTTCGACAGTTGTTTGTTCTTTTACAGGTTCATCTGTTCCACTGGAAATTCAAGCCCGGGGCTCAGAGGCTGTGTATGCTTTTCAGAAGGCCATGCAAACTGGGAAGGTCAAAGTTTATCGTGGGCGTATCATGCTTCTTGGACAGGACCGTGCAGGCAAAACAAGCCTGAAGAAATCTTTGCTCGGTTTGCCTTTTGACCCTTGGCAAGAGAGTACTGTTGGAGTGGAAGTTGATCCATCGACATTTGAAATTGGAGTGGATCATGTCATGAACTGGACTCCGAGTGAACGAAACAAACTCGAAGCGGGCTCCGAGTTTGAGAGAGAAATAGCAAGACTAATTGCTAATGATTTGGCCCAAACTGAAACAGACAAGAAAAATACAGAGTCACAATTGGACCAGGTCCAGGTATGATATGATTACCCAATCGAGTAAGACGTTGTGTGTAGTTTATTGCAAACAAGACTCTGATTGCGCACTGGTGATGGTATTAAAAAGAAATAATAGCTTATGTAGGAGGGCCATTTAGCAGAGTGGTTACAGGACTGGGCTTGTATGCGCATGCTCCAGATTCAAACCAGTAATCGAATGCTGCTTGATACATTTGTATCTTTTGATGCTGAATCCTGTAGTATATTCCCGGTTTTGACTGCAATTGAACGTGATATACCGCAGTACAGGGGTTGAGCAATTGGTACACGTTGTTTCCTTAATGTGCATGGTACATTACTTATACCAAGGGGGTGGGAACAGAAAGTTTGTATGGATGCTGCAGATCTCAATAGCGGCATATTTAAAATACTGCCTTAAAAATGAAGGTTCTTAATGACTTTTCTTACTGCAAGAGGAAGTAGTTTTCTAGGTGAGGACAGTTTCAGTTGATTTGTCTGACCAGCATCCTCTTTCACAATGAAACATCTAAATCACCCTTTTTCTTTCTAGAAGAGCAGCCTTGCAGAGGGGGTTGAAGATCAAGAAAACGTGAAGCTGTCAGCAAATGAGGCTGAATCATCTTCTTATATGGACCAGAAAAGCGAGATTGCAGAGGAGGTGGGAAAATCCAAGGATGAAGGGCCGGTAGAAAAAAGCAACGGGCTAGAGTTAAATATCGATACTGTGACCTTGCCAAGTAATGTCGCTGACCTAGTTGTGCGTTACTTGCAAAATCTCCGACTAGAAAATGACGTCAAAAAAGAAGAGGTGATTTTAACTCTGTGGGATTTTGCCGGCCAACATCTTTATTATGCTGCACATTCCGTGTTTCTATCCCAGCGAGCAGTTTACGTCTTGGTATATAATCTCAATAAAAGCTTGTTGGCGGAAGCAAAGCCCTTTTGCAGACAGGGAATTAATGAGATTTTGTTGGATAATTTGAACAATG
>NC_090888.1:12206905-12211905 GCF_036669925.1 Montipora capricornis | reverse complement strand
TCCGAAGAGAAAGATCACGATTTTGAAGTCTGTGAAATTAAAACAACATCATGACTCGTCTGAAGTGTTGGTCACTACAATTGATGTAAAATGTAATTTTATCTAACAAATAAATGCTAAATATAGTGACCGAGCTCCTGGAGGGGGGACTGGAAACTAGACATTTCAAAGGTTTTTTTCTCAAAAACGAATTAATTCTCAAATTTTTTATTCGGTTTTTTGTGAGTAAAGCTGCGCCTACCAAAGCAAAACCTGAGCAAATAAAATCAAACCGCTAATAATTAAGTCTATCGAGACACATGTTAGGTCAGTTGAGAAAACAAAAACGCAACAATGTTTATGCATGTAACTGGTCGTTTTAAAGATGCTTCCGTGTTCATCATCATCGAGCAATGCTTCAAATAAAATGGCCATCAAAGTTCGCACTTTCATCGAGGGAACCTTAAATAGCCTCTCACAAAACCTTTCTTGGCTAAGTAATCTTCGGTATCAGTTAAGTGTGGCATGTACCCATTGCCTGCAAAGTGGCCAAGACGATTCCCTTCATCTTCTCCAAGTACTACCTTGTGGAGAGCTGGTCAGTTGCCAGAGGAATTTTTCACATTTAACGGTTACAGTTCCAGGACTGGAGAAGTGGTTTGAACTTCAAAATCTTCAGGTAAATGCAGTTTCTCAAATTCAAAGACGAAATGTAATTTACAAATGTTGACATAATCAATAATTTGGACCAGTTTTTCCAATCAACCAACCAACCAACCAACCAATCAATCAATCAATCAATCAATCAATCAATCAATCAATCAATCAATCAATCAATCAATCAATCAATCAATCAATCAATCACTCAATCGTTAATTTACGTATGTAACATCTTGCTCTTGAAAGCTTGCCGAAATACAGGTTGTCAGCGGTGTGAATGTATGGCTATGTATGGCTATGTAAACACGGAAAAAGTCCTCTATTGCGTAGTTATTGTATGGTGTACTTAATGTAAGCGTTGCCTTAAGAGGCAATGAGAGGGAATAGAAAGAAGTAATATATGACTTCTGTGCATTTCATAGTCATTCAAAAGGATTCCAGGGTTGGGTCTAGGTGGTGAGCACTGGTGGGCAAGGGCAGAGAGAAAAGAGTAATTGCAAAACAAGAATGAAACACATAAGTTTTCATATGGCAAAGTTAACAAATTATTACTAGTATGTGAACAAGGCTCATGGAAGCCACTTAATTACCAACATGTATTGAACAAGGACAAGGCTAACACAACATCAGCAAAGATGCCTGATATTATTTTTAGGAACGGTGCCACCTAATAAGAAGACATTTTTCCCCGGGGTATGACTACGCAGAAAAGTAGATCTTAGTTTGGGTTATTGTAATGTGAAAAGAAAATTAGGGGGGGGGGGGGGGGGTGGAGGCGGTGGTAACCATGCATTTTTCGGAGAGAATTAGGTTTGACTTTTAAAACACCGAACACTTAAAATTAAAATTGATGCACAGAACGTACGCGCAATAAAAATAGGTGGCACCGTCCTTAAGGTGGCTTACTACAGTTTTCCGAAGAGAAAGATCACGATTTTGAAGTCTGTGAAATTAAAACAACATCATGACTCGTCTGAAGTGTTGGTCACTACAATTGATGTAAAATGTAATTTTATCTAACAAATAAATGCTAAATATAATGACCGAGCTCCTGGAGGGGGGACTGGAAACTAGACATTTCAAAGGTTTTTTTCTCAAAAACGACCCACCTTAAAATTTCTTTAGGGAGAAAAAATAATCGCGTATACAAATAAATAGTTAAATCTGTCAGGTTTTTCGCAAATGCCAAAAACGTCGATTTTTCGTTTACTTGGATTATAACTGAAAAACTGTCTGATGAATCTTTTTTTTTTAAATGTTGACGGTTTCGTCTTCATATTAGAGAGTTTTAGCACCGACGACGAGAACGACTACGAGTACGAATTTAGCTCGTTCTCGTTGTCGTACTCGTTGTCGAAAAAATAAGGTTAAGCTTACATCAACAACGAATACTAAAACAGTTTTGCCCCTTTTTTTAAACTTTAGCGGGCGCTTTCACTTTCAGCAAAAAGTTTATGAAAGCGCTACAGGAGCAAGTTTTAAAATAATTAGTTTAGACTTAGTCTATTGAGATTAAAACTGCTTAGCTCGCTGATGACAACTTGTAAAAGAGGTAAGTTTATCTTACACAGGAACGAATTTCGATTAGAAGTCGGTGTTTCAATTTTTTATTCGGTTTTTTGTGAGTAAAGCTGCGCCTACCAAAGCAAAACCTGAGCAAATAAAATCAAACCGCTAATAATTAAGTCTATCGAGTTTCTGTCAGGGCAAATCTGCTGAAAAAACCAGCTGTCGTAAAAAAATCAAATATTTTCCTTCCTTCTTTTGTTCACTTCATAGCGAGTGCCCCATCCAGGAGCTAAGTCTTATTTAGCATTCTGCCCTGATTTGCATTTATTTGTTAGGTAAAGTTACATTTTACATCAGTTGCAGTGACTAACACTTTCGAAGAGACTTCCTGTTAATTTAATCCCACAGATTTCAAAATTTTGATTTTTTTGTCTTCGAAAAGCTGTAGTAAGCCACCTTAAAATATAATGAGCAATTTGAAAATAAGTCTTGGTCACTGCACTGGTCAGTTGGCTGGCAGTCTACTGATTGTTAGAGAACTGTCAACTGACGCAACTGACCATTAGTCCTGGAAATGGAAAAATGTAAACGGGCCAAAAGAAAGACAGAACAACTCTGACCACAGCCACCTGCCGTTTGAACTTGTAGGTCAGTCTGTAGAGCAATGTTGATTTAATGTGGGTTCGTTTCCCACCTTGGTCACATTTTTTGTCCTTATGTTTCATTATTACAATTGGATGGAAAAAAAATTCCTTAGGTCAGTTGAGAAAACAAAAACGCAACACTGTTTATGCATGTAACTAGGGGGTGTTCACGGTCCCCCCTCCTTCCCCCTCCTACAATGTTGTCAGTTGGGTGGGTGGGGGGAGGGGAAGAGTGGCATGAATTTATCTTCATGGTGCAAAAGGCCCCAATAAGTTTAACCCCCCCTTGTAGGGCCAATGCTCAAGTGGATTGCATGGATGTATACAAGTTTCACTCTTTTGGTTACTTCTGTTGAAATGTACCTGTAAGCTCTACACACTGCCAACATTTAAAATGGTATCCCTCCTCCTTTTTCTGGTCATACCATTATTTTTTAGGAAAATTCGAAAACGTTGTAGGGATCTGATTCGAACAGGTGCACCAAAAACAATGTGATAGACAGGAGTGTAATATTTTTAATGCTTCCTTCCAAAAGCAGTGAGCTCTTAAATAATCCTGTTAACATCACGGATAGACGAGTTGAACACTTAAGTACCATGTTAACCCAGCTAAGCGTTTAAATTTCAGCCTTGTCAGTGACATAGACCAACTTTAAGTCATTGAATCAATGGATGGTCCAATTAAAGAACAAGATTGAATAAAGCTCTCACAAACACTAAAAGAGGAAAGTGCCCAGTTGCTGATGGGGTTTTTCCTTGTGTATCGGTTAAGTGCTTTCCCTCTCACTATTTTCAAGAACGTTTGGGCTACGCAGCTAATTTCAAGGGGAGAAGTTGACTAGGAATTTGAAAACAAGAGCGACAGATATAGAGATTACTTCATGGAAATGCTTTGCACGATTTTTATTCACAAGTTGAGTAGTAATAGAAAATGAACGAGTGAGTTTTCTGATACGAAACAACGAGTGAATAAAAATCGCACAAATCATTTTCCATGCTGTAATGTGTTTATTTCATAGGTACTGAGACTCTTTTCATGTAGTGTTTGGCAGGTAAACGGAGTGGGACGATGAAGCAATTAAAAAAAAGGTTGAACAACCGCTCAACACCTTAATGCAGATATGTGTCAGTTTCAGACTGAATTAAATTAGACGGGAAACCCATTTAACTGTGATTCAATACATGGTGTTCTGAAGCAACAAAAATGCAATGAAGAGCCTTTTAGAGAGTCTAATGAATGTCCTGATAATATGCTGCAGGTTGGGACAAACCATCATCTGAAATGTCAGAGTTCCTTGAAGGAAATGGAAGTATCAGCTGCAAAAGGTATTGGAGTGAGAGCCCCCAGAAGTTGTGGTCTTGATCCTTGTGTATTAAGTAAGGATGAGGAGTCTGCAACCTTTCAGGGCAATTACTTTGAATTACAAGAACAAGGAAATAAATTGGTGGAACAGTTAAGGCTGAGTGAGGCAGAAAACCAGCAACTCAAAGCCGAGCTTGGAAGATATCAGTTTCTTGAGGACAGAGAGAAACGCAGTGGCAAATTTCTTTCAGTGCCCAAACCATCTGCCAGTGATGACAGCAGATTTCGTGGCGCCAGAACATCATTCAAATGTGTAAGCACCAATGGAAGACGTCTTGGTGAAGCAGCTTCTCTCCAAGAGAAGCCAGGTATGTAAGCAGTATTTCAATAGTGCAGTTTGACCTTTCAGGTCCCTACATCATTCTTATGAATCATTTTTTTTCGTTGTTTAGTTTTGTATGGTGATGGTCAAAATTGCTGGATCTGCAATGGCTCATATCACAGGGTTCCTTCCACTCGTTGGGCTGATGCACGTTCCAAATTTTTAAGGGTGTTAAAGAACCTGTGCCCCATAAAATAACTCCAAAATTTACTATGGGGATCATGGAAGATTATTGTTAAAATTATCCTCTGTTTTGTATTATTTTGACAGATTTTAACTTGCAAGCAAGGTTTATAGAGATTTCCAACTCGTTATCGGCTGAGGAATTCAATCAGATGAAGACTCTGGCCAGGGGCAAAGTTGATGGTTTCAGGCTTGCCAAGATGAAGGTGGGCTTTGAACTGTTAAAAGAGGTTGAAAGAGTCAGTGAACACCCGTGCACAGACATTAGAGAGCTGCTTCAAGAGATCCAGCGCTTTGACCTCCTCGAGAAACTTGGATCACCCTCTCTTGGGAGTAAAAA